>NW_025969662.1:0-7454 GCF_021869965.1 Rhincodon typus | reverse complement strand
GTGTATCTGTGTGTGTGTGAGAATGTCCCTGTACATGTGTGAGAGTGTGTATCTGTGTGTGTGTGTGTGTGAGAATGTCCCTGTACATGTGTGAGAGTGTGTATCTGTGTGTCTGTGTGTGTGTGTGCGAGAATGTCCCTGTACATGTGTGTGTGTGAGAGTGAGTGTATCTGTGTGTGTGTGTGTGTGTGAGAATGTCCCTGTACATGTGTGTGTGAGAGAGTGAGTGTATCTGTGTGTGTGTCTGCATGTCTGTGCCTGTGCCTGTGCAAGGGAGGGTGTGTGTGTGTGTGTATATCTCCTGGACTATTTGCAGTCTACATTAGCTCACAGTGACGCAAGAGGCTGTGTGTCTCTGAAACATGGTCATGTCTTTAATGATCTCACAGACAGCTTCACTTTTCCAAAAGGGTAACTGAATATATTTGCTGATTTATATGGCATTTCCATCTCTAGTGGGGAGGTCAGAAAAATGCCGAGGTGTTTTCTGATTGACAGGATGTGTTATGGATGATAGAAAGAATTGGTTAATCACAGAGCATGGTAGGACTTCCTGGAAATAAATCCCACTGTCTGCTCTTCCTGGGCTGGGACTGAGCAGTTGGAGTGGTGAGCCAGTCCGAGCACCCCACATTGGGTTTACCTTGTGCTTTCATACAGTCTCACTGAGGGGAACAGAAAGACACCCCGCCTGGCTCTGTTTCGAAGAGGAGCAGGCCAATTCTCTGCTGCATCTTGGTCCATATTTGTCCCTCAACCAACATCAGATTATCTGGTCATAGACACATTGCTGTTTGCAGGAACATTCCGTGTGTAGATTAGCTGCCGTGTTACCCTCATTACAGCAGGGACTGTGCTTCAAAATGTACTGCAGTGGCTTCAAAATGCTTTGGGGTGTCTAGTGTAAGCAATGGTGCTATAGAAATGCACATTTTTTTCTTTCTTCCAACAGACCCCTGGAACAACCAAAGCAGAAATTGTTGTAGAAACCCAGCAACAAGTCTAGTGCCATTTGTGGAGAGAAAGTGGGGAGGAAACATTGTCCAAAGTCTTTCTGCCAAAGTATAATGGGGTCCATTCAGTTATCAGACCCTCTCTGTGCCTCAAATGTATGTAAATATTGTCCTGTGTCAGTAAGAAGTAGCTTGGGTTTTTTTTGCAATTGCAGGGTGGCCACATTCCAATGTTTGCTTGTTCTTCATGTGCAAAGACTGTACGGAACTGCTTTATGGAGTGGTAGAGTCATACAACACAGAAACAGACCCTTCACCCTAACTCGTCCATCTTGACCACATTTCCCAAACTAAACTAGTTCCATTTGTTTGTGTTTGGCCCGTATCCCTCTAAACCTTTCCTATTCATGTACCTGTCCAAATGACTTTTGAAGGTTGTAACTGTACCTGCATCTACCACTTCCCCTGACAGTTGATTCCACATACGAACCACCTTCTGTGTGAAAAAATTGTCCCCTCAGGTCCCATTTAAACTTTTCTGCTCGCACCTTAAAATATGCTCTCTGGTTTTGAACTCCCCCACCCCAGGAAAAAGACCCTTGATATTCACCTTATCTACATGCCTTGTGATTTTATAAACCTCTGTAAGGTCACACCTCAACCTCTTACACTCCAGGGAAAGAAATCCCAGCCTCTCCTTATAATTCAGACTCTCCAGTGTTGGTAGCATCATTGTAAACCTCTTCTGAACCCTCTCCAATATAATAGTACCCTTCCTATAGCAGGGCAACCAGAACTGCTTTGATTTGATTTATTATTGTCCCATGTACCTCGGTACAGTGAAAAGTTTAGTTTTGCATGCAGCACAGGCAGATCGTAATACACACAGATCACAGGGTGTTTAAGGAATACAATGTTACTGCTGCACAGAAGGTGCACAAACAAAGAGATCAACATTAGATTCGAAATTTGAGAGGTCCGTTCAGAAGTCTAATAACAGTGGGGAAGAAGTACCTCAAAAAGTGTCCTCACCAACGTCCTGTACAACCGCAGCTGTGCAAGCACATGAAGATTTTTTATGAATAACATATATTATTACAACAAAATAATGTGTGGAGAGAAAGCAGTTAACATTTTGACCCTTCTTCAGAACTAGCAGCTAGGAAAGGGTGGTATTTAAGCTGTTGAGGTGATATGGGTAGGAAAGGAGGTCGAGACCCCTGGACTGACTTCCTGCTTTCAGTTAAAGGGTTAACACCTTCATTGCCTGAAACGTGTAGATCAAAAAGAAACTACAGTTGGGCCCTAGCTGCCAGTTAAATTGGCACTGTAGTTTTCCATCAATAACCCTGACGTTTCAATAAAGGGGTCTATAGGTATGAGGCTGGAAAAGCACAGCAGATCAGACAGCATCTGAGGAACAGGTAAGTCAATGTTTCGGGCCGAAACCCTTTGTCAGGACTGGGGAGGGAGAGGGGATCCTAGACATAGAGGGAAGGGTAGGTGGGATGGTGATAGGTGGATGCAGGTAGGGGGTTATTGTGATTGGTCAGTGGGAAGGGTGGAGCGGATAGGTGAGTAAGAAGATGGACAGGTTAGGGTAGGTCAGGAGGGGGAGGGGTGGACATGGGATAAGGCTGGGGGTGGAGGGATTTTGAAGCTGGTACAGCCAGTATTGAGGCCGTTGGGCTGTAAGCTCCCAAAGTGAAATACGAGATGTTGTCCCTCCAGTTTATGTTTGGTCTCACTCTGACAGTGGAGGAGGCCAAGGATGGACATGTCACCAGGGGAGTGGGAGGGGGAAGATAAAGTGGATGGTAACCGGAAGGTCGGGTTGGTCAGTGCGTGCAGAACACAGATGCTCCACGAACCGGTCCCCAAGTCTGCGTTTGGTCTCCCCGATATACAGAAGACCACATTGGGAGCAATGGATACAGTAGATCAGATTAGATGAAATACAGGTGAATCTCTGATGGATTTGGAAGGATTGTTTGGGGCCTGGGACGGAGGTGAGGAGTGATGTGTAGGGGCAGGTGTAGCACCTCCTGTGGTTGCAGGGAAAGGTACCGGATGTAGTGGAGGGGTTGGTGGGGAGTATGGAGCTGACGAGGGAGGCATGGAGTGAACGGTCCCTGCGGAATGTGGACAGGGATGGGGGATAAATATCTTTTTGATGGTGGGGTCTGATTGTAGGTGGCGGAAATGTCAAAGGATGATCTGTTGGATCTTGAGGTTGTTGGGGTGGTATGTGAGGACTAAAAGGACTCTATCCTTATTGCTGTTGGGGGGAAGGGGTTTGAGGGCAGAAGTGTGGGAAATGGACGAGATGCAGTTGAGGGCATCCTTAATTACAGAGGAGGGAAAATTACAGTCCCTAAATAGGAGGATATCTGGGATGTCCTGCAGTAAAACATCTCATCCTGGGAGTAGGTGCAACGGAGGTGGAGGAATTGAGAGTATGGGATAGCATTTATACAGGGAGGAGATGTAGTCGAGGTAGTTGTGGGAGTCAGTGGGTTTGAAATGGATGTTGGTGGTGATTCGGTTTCTGGAGATGGAGACGGAGAGGTCCAGGAAGGGGAGGGAGGGGTCAGAAATGGTCCCAGTGAATTTGAGGGCAGGGTGAAAGGTGTTGGTGAAGTTGGTGAACTGCTTGAGCTCTTTGTGGGAGCATGAGGCCGCACCGATACAGTCATCAATGTAGTGGAGGAAGAGGTGGGGTATAGTACCGGTGTAGCAGCAGAAGGGAGTCTGTTCCACAAATCCTATAAAGAGGCAGGCATAGCTTGGGCCCATGCAGGTTCCCATGGCCACCCCTTTGATTTGTAGGAAGTGGTAGGAATCAAAGGAAAAATTGTTGAGAGTGAGGACCAGTTCCGCCAAGTGAAAGAGGGTGTCAGTGGAGAGGTGTTGATTGGGCCTACAGAAGAGGAAGAAGCAGAGGGCTTTTAGGCCATCCTTGTGGGGGATACAGATGTACAGGGACTGAATATCCATGCTGAAGATGAGGTGTTGGGGATTGGGGAATTGAAAGTTTTGGAAAAGGTGCGGGATGTGGATTGTGTCAAGACCGTAGGTAGGGAGTTCCTGGACCAAAGGGGAGAGAACAGAGTCGAGGTAGGAGGAGATGAGCTCGGGGGGGCAGGAACAGGCAGAGACAATGGGTTGACCGGGGCAGTCGGGTTTATGAATTTTGGGTAGGAGATAGAAAGGGCCGGTGCAGGGTTGGGGAACTATCAGGTTGGAGGCTGTGGATGGGAGATCTCCTTAGGGGATGAGGGTTGTTGATGGTCTGGGTGATGATGGCTTAGTGATCAGAGGTGGGGTCATGATCGAGGGGACGGTAGGAGGTAGTGTCAGAGATTTGGCGTCTGGCCTCAGTGATATAGAGGTCAGTGCGCCATACTACCACCGTGCCCCCCACCCCCTTGTTGACAGGTTTGATAGTGAGGTTGGTGTTGGAGGGAAGGGAGCGGAGGGTTGCGCGTTCTGATGGGGAGAGGTTGAAATTAGTGAGAGGGTGTGGAGAGATTCAAGCAATTGATGTTGCAGTAGCAGTTTGAGATGACGAGGTCGAGGGAGGGTCGGAGGCCGGGAGTGGGTGTCCAGGAGGATGGAGTTTGCTGGAGGCAGCGGAAGGGATTGTTAGGGGCTGGGTTTTACAATGCAAAGTCTCCGTTTCAACTTTTGAAACAATCAGCTCATAACAGATAAAAGCTGTTATGGAGTTATTGTGGCGGATGGCACAGGAACAATTATGGGCAAAAAGGAAAGTTTTAAAATTGGTACACCCATGTCAGCCACTCATCACACTCACAACTGCTGCAGTTACAGCAAGCTAAACAATGTGAATGGGTGTAAAATGGTGACTAATCATAGTGCTGATCTCTCCAGAAAGTATGTCTCAAAATTAGTTGAGATTTCCCTGGGGGAGAAGGGAAAGAATTCTTTTCTTCTCTCGTTATTGCTGAATCTATTGAAAGACAGATCGTGCATTTATACAGCATTTCATGTCACCGCCAGCGTTGCCTAAAAAAATACAAAAGAGTATCTTTGCTTTGAAATGTAATCACTGCTGTAGACGTGGCAACCAATTTGTACACAGCAAGATTCCACAACAGGACAGCTGCATTTCAGAGGTGCAATTTTTCAGCTGGAATGTTAAACTGAGACCTTGTTTGGTCTTCGCCGAATGTGAAATACAGACAATAGGAACAGGAGAAGGCTATTCGGCCTTTCAAGTCTACTCTACCATTCAATATGATCATGGCTGATCATCCAATTCAGTCCCCCATTCTAACTTTCCCTCCCATACCCTTTGATCCCGTTAGCCCTAAGAACTATATCTAGCTATATCTTAAAGATCCCATGGTCTTAGTTTGAAGAATGGTAACTCCTTTACTATTGCATTGGAGTATTGGCCAGGACTATGTGATTCTTCAATGGACCTTGAACTCAGAACCTCTGACTCCAGTCTTTGAACCATAAGATGGAGAGAGAGGAAGGAGGATAGAAAAACATCTTGATCTTAATTTGCTCAGCAAAAGAACCTATGGGGGCCTTTGGCTGGACCTCCTACTCCATTTGTGTGAAGCCTGGATTCCCGATGTGGCAGACACAACATTTGGCATTCAGCAATCTCTCTTGTATTTTGCTACAAGCTAACTTCATGAATACAGCTGACCCCATGTCTTGTTCCTCTATCTAACCCCTTCCGCCACAGCTCCACTGCACAGTTTTACTGTGGGATGATCTGTGGATGATCTGGACCAAAAGCCTGGATCTTTCCAATCAAGATCAATAACCCAACCCTTGGGAAGGAGGTGAAGAGGATAGACAGACAGACTGATGTCCACCCAATCAAACACTTCCATCATTACACAGATCTCTTTGAAAGTGTGAGCCCTCAGTCCACACTTTTCTAAGGAAAGGAGTCCCAGCCTCATCAATAAAAAGCTCCAATGAAGAATCATATGGAACTCGAGACGTTAACTCTGCTTTCTCTCTACAGATGCTGCCAGACCTGCTGAGTTTTGCCAGCATTCTCAGAGTTTGTTTCAGATTTCCATCATCTGCAGCATTTTGCGTTTACACCAGCATATACAATCTCCATCTGTCAATCACAGCAGCGCCAGCCATTGTTCAGTTTCTAATGAAACATGTGGTGTTACAAGGAGCCATACAGAGGAGCTTGGATTTTCACACTGATGCAGGGTCACTGGACTTGAAACATTAACTCTGCTTTCTCTCCACAGATGCTGCCAGACCTGCTGAGTTTCTCCAGCAATTTCTGTTTTTATTTCTATTTTTACACTGTCTTGGGTTGTTCAACATAACCACGATGGTCATGGTCAGCATGGAGGGGAAGAGCTGGGGAGTGTGGTAAGGAGGGGCTGGGGATGGAATATGGGGCATTATAATTGGTCTGATCACTCCTACACTAGGGGGCTGGGGGAAAGTGAGGTGGGGGAGACGGAGAGGCAGTGTGGTATAATATTCAGCAGGGACTCTTCACCAAATCTAATTGCCACCATGTTGCAACAAGAAAGGCGGGGATGGGGAATGGGATCCATTTTGGATCCCACCCCCATCCTTTCCCAAAAAGGGTGCCGGCTTTGCACATGCAGGTCTGGCCTCAGGAGTGGGATATGGGTAGGATGAGGGATCTGCAGAACAGGACATCCAGCAAGGCTCTGCCCACGTCTCGGGAAGGGAAGGGGTCCAAAAACCAATTACACAGGAATAGAAATGGGAGCAAGAAAAATGCTGCACAAAAGGAGCCACATCTTCGCAAGAACCCAGCAACACTCTAGGATAGGAATGCAGACTGAGGCACTGTTTGAGAAGGACTGCAGTATCTGCCCATGCAGCTTGTCAAGGTTATTGTTACTGTGCCCTTTCAGATGATTAATGCACCAAAATGGTCTTACAGACTGTAAATATAGACAGTGTGAACTTACCATCTCCCCTTTTAACTGCAAACACAGTAGAACAGCACGTACAATCAGTGAAACTAAATGGATCTCAACCATGAGCCGGTCTGGTTAAGAGGATCTGCAGACACTCTCTCTCTTTCTCTTTCTCGCTCTCAGTCTCTTTCTCCTTCACACTCTCCCTCTCTGTCTCGATCGACAAATGCTGACGTGAAATTAAAGGTCTAATCAGAGCTATGCTTACAGTCAGCAAACCTGCCAAGCCGAGGTGGGAAATATCTCATTATTGAAGCAGAAAGTGGTGCAGTGTGGAGAAGAGAGAGAGAGAGAGAGCAGCAGGGAACAGGGGCCACAGACAGATTCTGAGCTTGTGTTCAGCTCAGGATTTCTGCAGCTGAGTTCTGCTGTAGTTGCTGATGTGCTGGATAATGAACACATGCAGAGCTACAGAGATAGCAGGAACTGCAGATGCTGGAGAATCTGAGATAACAAGGTGTAGAGCTGGATGAACACAGCAGGCCAAGCAGCATCAGAGGAGCAGGAAGGCTGATGTTTCGGGCCTAGACTC
>NW_025969661.1:0-14222 GCF_021869965.1 Rhincodon typus | reverse complement strand
CCAGCCCTACACCTTGTTATCTCAGATTCTCCAGCATCTGCAATTCCTGCTATCTCATCAGGCAAACATTTTGGGTTTGAATCCCACTCTGACAGACGGCAAAATCTGAATTCAACAACTTTTTTAAAAAGTAATCTGGAATTAAATGTCTAATGAAAATCACATAGCAAAGTTGATTATTGGAAAAAAATAACATCTGGTTCACTAATGTCCTTTAGGGAAGGAAATCTATTGTCCTTACCTGGCCTGGCCTGCATTTGACTCTAGATCCACAACAATGTGGTTGACACTTAACTGCCCTCTGGGCAATTAGAGATGGGCAATAAATGCTAGGCTTGGCGAGCAATGCCTGCATCCCGTAAATAAATGTTTAAAAATTCACACACAGCTGATATTTTCAGGCTCTGTGTGACTCTGGTTCCACTCCACACATTATACCTTGGCACTAATGTCAGCACTAAATTTCCAGTGTTGTGGAATGACACTTCCAGTTAGCTTATATACTGAGGGGTGGGATCATTACCAGAACAGTTTGATTATGAGGAGATAGCCAGCTGGATGTCAGAGAAACACTCTCTTGCTTTGATAGTGCAATCCAAAAGTCAGGATTGTATCATAGACAGACTGGTCAGTAATGGGATACGATCTGTGCCCTAGCGATAGATCCCACTGGGATTGATTGCTATCATCCTTTGTTGATTTAGGCTTCTTGTCTGACATGAAACGGGATGATGTCTATTTTCTTGAACTTTTCTGGCTTCTTAAATGGAGGATAGTGTAGATCTGGAACTCACTTCCTGAGGTGGTGATAGAACCAGAAGACCTCACTTAACACTTGGATATTCACTTGAGGTGCTGCAATTGACAGGGAAACAGGCCAAATGCTGAGTGGTGTGGTTGGACTGAATAGCTGCTTTGCTACTGTTGCAGACATGATGGGCTGAATGGCCTCATTCCTGCGCAGTAAATATTTCTATGTCTATAAGTTTATATGTACTTAAGTTCTACTGGGATTATTAGAGATTCCCTAGGGTAATTTATTGGAGAACCTTTGGAGACCTCCACAGCTGTGATGGATACTCTTACAAGTTCCCACAAATACACATCTTGAGAGTAACCATCCTTTCAATGCCAGCCTGTCACATCAGAATGATGTAAACCATAGGCAGTCAGCAGATAATAGCCACTTGATTGCCTATGTGTATTTCTACCTAAGCATCAATGACAGTTACAGTAAACTCACGAGAGAGGATTGACAATGATAAAGCTTTCCTGATGTTAACAGCCACGGAGACAGTAGGGAGTTTAATTCCCTCAGCCTAGTGAAAACTAGTAGAATGGTACTTCACCTGTTCGCTTACATGACAATTCCAATGCCTTAGCTTTCGTGGGAGCCTGAATTTTTAAAAATTAATTCACAGGATGTGAATGCCTCTGGCTCGGCCAGCATTTATTGCCCATCCCTAATTACCCAGAGGGTAGTTGTGAGTCAACCACATTTCAGTGGGTCCAGTGTCACACATAGGCCAAACCAAGTAAGAACAACAGATTTCCAAATAGATGGGTTTTTACAACTTAAATAGAAGCTTCAATAATCTGCTATTAATCTCCTGTCGGAGGTATTTTAACTGCTTCCTGGCAAGGCATGTGCTGCTGAGCAAAACATGTTAAATACCTAACTGAATTCCTGTGAAGAAAATGAAAAAGAGCGCTAATTCTATAGGGCTTTGGTGTGCAAGGGTGTTTAGAACATTGCCAATTCAGGTTAGCCCTTTCCTCGCCATCCTCACCTTTCTGAATCCCTTTTTGTCGGTGCCAAAGACAGTGAGCTTTCAGACTCCCGTTTCAGGTGGGCAGCTAGCTAGCCGATGCTAAGGCAAGATGTTTAAATGGATTGGGTCTCCCACTGGCACTCCTGGCTGTGCAATCTGTGCATCTAACTGACATCCCTCATAGAAGTTAAAATTCTGCCATGCTTCACATCACTAGAGAGAAGAAAGTGCAAAAATTAGCCTGTACTCAAAGAGTAATGTTGTATAAGGAATCGATTTATGTTTCAAGCCTCACTGTGTTCAATAATCAAGAATTATTAATGCAAATAAACTCCAAATGTTGAGAATCAATTGTTGATTCATGTAGCACACTGGATTCATAATTTGCATTCCATTTGTCGGGATGCAGCTTTTGCTAAGTCTACAGCAAATCT
Source organism: Rhincodon typus (assembly GCF_021869965.1). Lineage (NCBI taxonomy): Eukaryota > Metazoa > Chordata > Chondrichthyes > Orectolobiformes > Rhincodontidae > Rhincodon > Rhincodon typus. The sequence goes on along the minus strand of NW_025969661.1, from coordinate 12,016 downwards.
GGAAATTTATTTTTGTCTATGTCCATCAGTGCTATGCGTCCGTACCTTGCTCTCTGCTCTCCCCATTCATCTGCCTTCATTTGCTTGAGAGACCTGCTCATTTACGTTTTTTTGAAGATGAAATACTGCGTCTGCATTCGAAAAAGAAAGTAATTGTACTATTGTAAGTTCTAATTTGGAGAGAGGTCTTCAAAGGTAGAGTCAGATTCATACCACAAGGCTATATGAACTGAGTGACCTTTTTTCAAATCAGTCCTTCAGTAGTTCAGCGCAATAACGACTCCATCAGGACTTATAGTAACTCATTGTTTTGCTTTGCGGGTCTTGATTGCACATGGGGTAGCAACTTTGAGATATGCTTGTCGTATAAGTAGACTGTGTAAATAGGCTTCAATAGAACAGTTATATGGCCACATTGATTATCCTTGCATCTCATGGAACAATTGAGTTGTGACAAGACAATAATAGAGCTCACTCAGATTGTAATAATGCTCTTTAATTCTGACTGTAACCCTCAATAATGCTCTATTCTGTATTCTATAAATGATATCAATATTTTGATAATGTTTACTGCAATGATTGATACCTTGCAAAGTACAGTACAGAAGAGGTGCAGTTATTATGCTTTATTTCACTTTGCTATATGTTTTCAGTAGGAGACACTACAGTGAGTAAATGTTGGATTGGAAAACTGGGAATACCAGTGGTGATTTCATGTGTTTAGCTTTTTTTAGCGGTTGCAATGAATCAGTATCATAGAATCCATACAGTTTTGAAAGAAGGCCATTCAGCCCATCGAATCACCCTGACCCTCTGAAGAGCATCCCACCCAGTAGCTGAATTCATTTTGTTGCAAGAAAACAGCTGCCACGCACGTGGTTAAGACTTACACATGAAAATTCTCTGCTGTCGTGTGAAAGTTCCACACCTCTTGATTCTAGGACAAAAGAACTTGGGATAAGGTATTGCAGATTTAAAACAGAGATGAAGAGAAATTTCTTCTCTCAGAGGGTCGTGAATCTGTAGGATTCGTTACCTTAGAGACTGGTGGATGTGGGGCCTTTGAGTAAATTTAAGGAGAAGATAGGCAGATTTTTAAACAGTAATGTTATGTTGGGGACAGGTTATAAGACAGGTTATGGGGATAGAGCAGGAAACTAGCGTTCGGGCCAAGATGAGATCAGCCACATTCATATCAAATAGCAGAGCAGGTTAAAGAGACTGAATTCTCTCCTCCTGCTCCTAGTTCTTAGGTTCCTACACTGTTTTAACCAGGAATTAGTGTCTGTAGTATTTGCATATTGTGGAAAGGTGAAAGATCAATGATGATACAGATACATTCATAGGGATTTGATTGAGACAATCCATTTTTCAGACTTGGACCCATAACAGTATTTTGGATGCCTGAGCTAACTCAATTATAAATTCAATTGTGCCATGCTACAGAGAGGCAGATTGGCTTCTGACATACAGTTATATTGTTACTTTACTATTGCTGTAAAATGGAAACCACATTTTAGTGATATAGAATTGCATTGTCATCTCACCAAGGTTCCTTCAACAGCACCCCATTATCTCTACAACTGAGAGGGTACCATACCGACACCAGGACATTTCTGCAAGAGTTCCTCAGGTTAATGCCCTACGTTCAATCATCTTCAGCTGCTCCAGCAATGACCTTCCGCCATAATAAGTTTAGAAATGGGAATGTTTGATGATGATTGCACAATTGTCAGCATCATTCATGACTCTTCAATCACTGAAGCAGCTCATATTCACATAGCCACAAGACCATAAGATAAAAGAGCAGATTTAGGTCATTCGGTCCTCTGAGTCTATTCTGCCTTTCAATTATTGCTGATATGTTTCTCAACCACATTCTCCTGTGTCCCCACCTCCCCCCGCATAAACTTTGATGCCATTACTAATCAAGAACCTATTTATCTCTGTATTAAACATACTCAATGACTTGGTCTCCACAGGCGTCTAGGGCACTGAGTTCCCAGATTGAAGAAATTCCTCCTCATCTCAGTTCTAAAAGGTTGCCTGTTCACTCTGAGGCCATGCAGCAAACTTGGACAGCATCCAGATTTGGCTGATTAGCGGCAAATAAGATTCATGTCAGGTAATGACCAACTCCAACAAAAGAAAATCTAATCATTGCCTCAATGATCAATGGCATTACCATAATTGAATGCCCTGCTACCAGCATTCTGAGAGTTACCCTTGAACAGAAACTGAACTGGACCCTTCCACGGTCTGTAGGTTGAAATTTTGGCACGGCCTCCCTAACAACACTGAGATGTACACACAGAATTACAGTGGTTCAAGAAGGCAGCTCGCTACCACCTTCTCAAGGGACAATTAGGATGGGGCAACAAATTCTGACCTGTACACTGATGGCCACATCCCATGCAAAAAATAAAAACAAATGCACGAGAGCATTACCACCTTCAAGTTCCCCACTGAACCACGCGCTATCTTGACTTGGAACTACAGCACTGCCCCTTCACTGTTGCTGGATCAAACTCTGGAACCCCCTCCCTTCAGAGTGGTGTGATTTCTTTCATGCAGAAACGGGCAGCATCCAAATGACACACAGTAAGGTCTCAATATTTTGACCCCCTTTGCTGGTTTGATGGGAGGAGGATGTAAAATTGAGCATTATGATCGCAATGTTTGTCACCCATTTGCTTGCCACTGTCACTGCTGCAATTTTCCTATTGGCGGAGAAGGTGTAAGAGAACCAATTAACATCCATTAATGGTCACCTAAGAGCACTCCATCATTAACTCTCCCTCTCCATCCTGTTTCCCCACCCTCCAGCCCGAACACAACCTCCCCTCTTCTCAACCCCATTACCCCCTGATAGCCAGGACATGTTGTACATTGCACCCCTCCACCTCCATTTACCTTTAACTCCCACTCCATGGTTCCACGTCCTTGGTGATGTTACTGGGGCCAGGTAGCTGCTGATCATTTGATTAATTGGCAGTTCCCGAAGGTGGTTCTTGCTGTTCAGAATGGGACAGAGATATCACCTCAAATTAATGGCTGGGATGGCTGTTTAACTGTTGCAGGGAAACCTGCCAGACAGCAGGGGGTGGACTCTTTGCTGACCTTTCTACCTGGAGTGGGATGGACAGGGACCCTGACCCACCAATAATGCCGACCCTAATTTTCCACAAATAGTGGAGTGACTCTAGTCTGATGATCTCACACATATTGGTCAGAGCACCAGATAGAATATCTCCACTCTTTGAAATAATGTCATAGGGACTTTTACATCTATGTGAGAGGACAGAGAGGATCACAGTTCTGAGGAAGGGTCACCGGACCCGAAACGTTAACTCTGTTTTTTCCTTCACAGATGCTGCCAGACCTGCTGAGCTTTTCCAGCAACTTTGTTTTTGTTCCTGATTTACAGCATCTGCAGTTCTTTCGGTTTTATTTAGGAACAGAGTTTAATTTGTTGTTGAAAAGAATGTGGTTTAAGGAGTTAGAATGGCTGCTGAGCATATGTGTGAGGAGCTGTATGACTGTGATGTCAGATCACATGGAACTGTAGGTGCAGATTCCTGCACTTACTATGTGCCTCTTACTCTTGTATACTGTTATCTTCAAAAATGCCTGTTAATGTTCATTCACCTGCCTGTATTCCTGATCTTAGAATCATGGTATCCTTACAGTGCAGATAGAGGCCATTTGGCCCATCGAGTCTGCACCAACCCTCCAAAAGCAACCCACCCAAATGCACTACACCCTCCACTATACCCATAACCCAGCATTTACCATGGTTAATCCACCTTGCCTGCACATCCTTAGACACTACGAGCATGGCCAGTCCACCAAGCCTGCACATCTTTGGACTGTGGGAGGAAATTGGAGCACCCAGAGGAAATCCACACAGACACGGGGAGATTGTGCAAACTCCACACAGACAGTCACCTGAAGGTGGAATCGAACCTGGGTCCCTGGTGCTGTGAGGCAGCAGTCTTAGCCACTGAGTTGTGCAATGTTACAACATGGTGGTGCCTCCTCTGACCTGCACAGCTGTGCCAGTCTTGGGTTTTGAACTTAAACAACAGTGACATGCTAGCTCTGGCTGAGTAACTAGAATTCTTTGCCCTGAGTTAGAAACATGGAAACTAGGAGTAGGAGCAAGCTATTCAGTCCTTCATGCCTGCTCCGACATTCAATAGGATCCTGGCTGATCCTCCATCTCAACGTCACATTCCTGCTTTCTCTTCATACGCCTTGATGCCTTTAAAATCTGAAAATTTATCAAATTTGTTCTTGAATATACTCAATGACTTAGCCTACATGGCCTTTTGTGTAACAGAATTGGAATACTGTGTCCATTCTGGTCGGTCTGCTATAGGAAGCATATCATTAAGCTGAAGAGGGTTCAGAAGAAATTTACTAGGATGTTCCGAGAATGCAAGGTTTCAGTTATAAAGAAAGGCTGTATAGGCTGCGACTTTTTTCACTGGAGTGTAGGAGGTTAAGAGGTAACCTTATAAAAGTTTATAAAATAATGAGGGGTATAGATAGAGTTAATGGTAGTTGTCTTTTCCCTAGGATGGGGGAATTTCAAGACTAGGGGCACAATTTTTAAGGTGACAGGAGAGAGATTTAAAAAAGAAATGAGAGGCAAATTTTTTACACAGAGGGTGGTTCGTGTGTGGAATGAACTTCCTGATGAAGTGGTGGATGTGGGTACAAATACAATGTTTAAAACACACTTGGATGAGTAAGAATATGAAAAGTTTGGAGAGATATGGACCAGGAGCAGGCAAGTAGGACTAGTTTAGTTTGGGATTATGTTCGGCATGGACTGGTTTGAGTCGAAGGGTGTGTTTCCGTGCTGTATGTCTCTATAAGGGATCAGGTCAGCATCACTGGTTTTGAGAACTTGCTGTGCACAGATTGGGTGCTGTATTTTCTGCATTGCAACAGCAATTATTCTTCAAAGGCATGTTATTAGCTGCAAGTGCTTTTTGTGATTGTGATAGATGCGGTGTAAATGCAAGTCTTTTTATAATTTCGTGCTTAGAACCTTCAACTTACATCAGCACCTTCATGAATGTGTGACATTTGAAACCATAGCATCACTCTACACAGATTGCTGTGAGCTAGCTGCTTTTCATTTCAAATGCAATTTTACTCCATGGTTTGCAGTGGTTTAAGAAGGTGGCTCATCACCAGAGATAGGCAGCAAATGTTGGCCTTCACCCACGTTCTGTGAAAAGAATTAAAACCTTTAAACAGCTTGCAACAAATCTTCATTTTACACAATCAATCAGAAACATTTACTTACTGATGATTTTCCTTAGGGACAGGAAAATATTGTGGCATTTAGTACTGCACAGTACACTTTAAGACTATAGAGTGCTATCATTATATTGTGAAAACATTCACACAGTAAACAGTTGCAGCTAAATTCTACAAGTCAGTGAAATCACCCACACTAGCAGATTTGCACAGAAAATATCCAAAATACATCCAACAAGTCAAACTAATAAGCACCAACAACAGATTTTCAGAATAAATATTTGCAAGCACATCCAAAGGCACATTACTCACTAATATCAACAGATTTGCACAATAAACATATGGGGGGAGAATTTCCATGTGGTGTGTTGCTCTGGTTTTACATCAGTGGAAAAGTATTTGGCACCCACTGATGGTCTGGGGATGTATTAACATGAGTTTCTTGGATTGGTTCATTTGCACATCAATTAATGATTTCCAAAAATCCCATATGAGACACTGTATGTACATTGTGGGAAAACTGAAGTTTAGCCTTTTAAAGAGATGACTTTGCCCCAGTGCTTCCACAGTGGACTAAAGGAACAACCAGGCAATGAAGGAGTGCTGTTTGATTCACTCACTTGACTCTCAAGTAACTTTGCTGCACAATCCTCAAGCCATTTGTTACTTGTCAAAAATATTTGCAGCAGAACCCTCTAGAGAAAGCACTGCAGCCAGTCAAAGCATCCAGGACAGAAAGACCTGACACTGGCCTCCAGCTCCTTGGAGAAAATTAGAGTGAGGAGGCACAGTGTCCTGGTGGTAATGCCAGCAACCCAGCCAGGAGTGCCACTCATCCCATTGGGAGAGGAGGATGGTGCCTGAATGGCACTGAACATCACCTCTCACTCCCAGAAATGCCGAGGTTTGACCAGAGCAGGCAAGGTGATATTGACACCTTTCTTCTGCACCATCGTCGTCAGCACAAGCCTTACCCTCTGAAAGCAAAAATTGCAGACACTCAAACAGAGGATCTTGCATTTTGACTCTTGACCCTCCCCACACACATTACCTCTTCTTGTGTTTCAACAGGTTAGTACAAGGTCTGATTTATTGCTTCCCTAATAAGGTTTGGCAAAGCCAGGTTCTGTTGGTGAATGAATAATATTGCAGACATTAATCATTGACACGGTGGATCCATGTCACATATAACCAATAGAGGAGCGAATGGGAGTTTTCCAGTTCAGAGAAGCTTCAGAAAAGTAGCAACCCGATAAACCTTAGAGGCATTTTCTTTCGGTCACCTTTTCTCTGATGCCAAAACTGTCCTGCGAGTTGCTTAAGTGATCATTGAATGAATGACTGAATGATTTATTTATTGTCACATGTATCTCGGGAGATGCAATGAAAAATGTTCTGTCACCACAATCCAGCGCCATTTTGAGGTACAAGAAGAATAAAGAAAGTACTTAAATAGAGTTCATCTTCATCGCCCAGGGTCTCAAGCATGGCTCCAGGATTTTTGGAAGGTCTATGCTCTGGGCCTACCACTGCCAGGAGCTTATACTCTGGGCCTGCAGCAGCCAAGAGTCCATAGTCTGGGCCTGCAGCAGCCGGGAGTCCACAGTCTGTGCCTACTGCAGCCATGAGTCCATGGTCTGGGCCTACCGCAGCCAGGAGTCCACAGTCTGGGCCTGCAGCAGCCAGGAGCCTGTGCTCCGGCCTACCGCAGCCAGGAGACTGTGCTCCGGCCTACCGCAGCCAGGAGACTGTGCTCCAGCCTACCGCAGCCAGGAGACTGTGTTCCGGCCTACCGCAGCCAGGAGACTGCGCTCCGAGCCTACCGCAGCAAGGAGACTGTGCTCTGGCCTACCGCAGCCAGGAGACTGTGCTCCGGGCCTACCGCAGCCAAGCATCTGTGCTCCAGGCCTATCACAGCCAAGTGTCTGTGCGCTGGGCCTACCGCAGCCAAGCATCTATGCTCCAGGCCTATCGCAGCCAAGCGTCTGTGCTCTGGGCCTACCGCAGCCAGGATTCCGCGCTCCGGGCCTACCGCAGCCACAAGTCCCAGCTCCACCATCGCTGCAGCTGATGCCCTGCTGCCTTTCTAGGAGTTCATGCACTGGGCCTACAAAGCCGGGAGTTCCCGCTGACACTTTCTGGCCTCCCCATGACGTCAGGAAGATGAAGAAAAGAAAAAGAGAAAAAGTCGAAAAGGAAAGAGAGAAAAAGAATGCAGCTGGCCTGGAGCGGCCAGGCTCAGCTCGAACACTTATGTTACAGCTTGACTTTTATTATGGAAACTTCCTGAAATGAGCCAGGACCATAAAAGCAAAGATAATCATCACATCTACAGAGTGACATAGGTAACCGTGTCTGTTTTCTCACAAACTCCCAGATAGGATTTATATTGGCTGCATCTTCTGCCAGCAGGACTATTTCAGGCCAGGTGTGTCCTTCTTAAATGAAATGTAAGAAATCCAGAAAACTTATTCGACACTTAGAGAAAACAAATGTGAATATGTCATTGTTGATGGTCCCATTGACCAACTGACAGGACAAACACACCCTTTTAATTGGTTGATTTACATAAAGAAAGTCTTGCCTCAATATAGTAAAAGCAAAATATTGAGGATGCTGAAGATATGAAATAATAAACATAAAATGCTGGAGAAACTCAGCAGTTAGGGCAGCATCTGAGAAGAGAGAAACAAAGTTAAATAAAAAACGAAAGAACTACGGATGCTGTAAATCAGGAACAAAAACAAAGTCGCTTGAAAAGGTCAGCAGGTCTGGCAGCATCTGTGAAGGTGAAAACAAAGTTAACGTTTTGGGTCCGGTGACCCTTCCCCAGAGAAACAAAGTTGATGTTTTGAGTCTGGTATGACTCTTTGAAACATGAAGAGGGCCGGAAAATAATGGTTTTATACTGACAAAAGGGAAGAGGAACTAGTGGATTACGTGGTAAGGGTGTCCAGTGCAAAAGACAGTGGGAGTGCTAATGGTAGTAAAGGAAAGATCAAGATGAAAAATTGGTGCTAATGGTAGGTGTAAACAGTGAAAGGTGGGTTGCCTTCACTGATTTTAAATAAGTCACTGCATGGAGAGTGTGTAATCCTAAACAGAGGACAATGTTCATGATCTGTTGGTTGAACTCAATGTTGAATTCCGAAGGCTATAAAGTGCCTAAGTGGAAAATGAGGTGCTGTGCAGCCAGCTTGTGTTTGAGCTTCGCTGGACCACGGTAGCAGGCCTGGACAGAAATATTAGCATGAGAGCAAGGGCTTTATTGAAATAGTAAGTAACTGGAAAGTCAGGATTATTCTTATGTACAGAGTGAAGCTGTTCTACAATGTGGCCTGCCAGGTTTTGTTTGGTTTTGTCAATGTAGAGGAGACTGCGCTGTGAGCAGTGAATACAGCAGACTAGGCCGAAAGAAATACAAGTAAATAGCTTTGCCTGGAAGCTATGTGCTGAACATTGGACGATGAGGAGGGAGGAAGTAAAAGGGGAAGTGTTACACCTTCTGTGATTGCATGGGAAGGTGGCTTTGAGTTGGGAAAGATGGGGTTAGAGATTGTTAGGAGTAACAGGGTGACCCAGAGGGAATGGTGCATACAGAACACTGACAGTGAGGGGAGAGAAGATGTGTTTAGTGGTGGCATCCTGTTGGAAGTGGCAGAAAAGCCAGCTGTTGATTGAGTACAGACCCTGGTGAGGTAGAAGTTGAAGACAAAGGGAACACTCTCATTATTCTAGGAGGAGGGGAAGGGGTGAAGGCAGAAGAGCTGGAAGTGTGTCAGACATGGCTGAAGGCCCTGTTAACGATGATGGGTCTATCCTCGAATGAGGGAAAAAGAGTACATGTTGGTGGCACTCTTGTGGAAAGTAGCATCATTTGAACAAATGTAACAGAGACAGCAAGAGCGGGAGAATGGAATGAGGAGTCTTTACAGGAAGCAGGGTATAGACTTGACATAGGCTGGAGAAACAGACCTAACTTTCTGCTTACAGCCTTCATGACTCCAGACCCATGCAGCTTCTCAAGTACTTCCTGTTATTATTGCCTTAATATGACACCTATTGATACCTTAAATGCTTTACAGTCAAAGAAGTCTTTTTGAACTGTTGTAGTGTAGGAAACACAGCAGTCAACTTGCACATGAGAAGCCCCTGACTTAATGATGCTGAATGAGGGACAAATATTGATCAGGGAGAACTCCTACACTCTTTTTCAATTGTGAGAATTTTTACGTCCAACTCTAAGGTTGCAGATTGAATCTTAGTTCAACATCTCATCTGCAGTACCTCAGACAATGCAACACTCCTTCAGTAACATCAGATTATGCTTTACACACAAATCCCTGGGCAGGATGTGAGCCCACAACCTTCTAACTGAGCAGAGGAAAAAGAAGAATTGAGCCACTCTCATATGTAAATGAGTGGATGGTATAGATTCAACTTGAAGTTTGACGAATTTTGAGAATGGCACAGTTCTATCAATTTTCTAACTTGATGGTATCATAATACCTGTGCCACCTAGTGAGGAGTATGCTGGCTGGGGATGCCCAGGCAAGGATTTAGGATCAATGTAAATTACAGGGATAGCAGACAGGGTGTTCTGTAGGACACAAAGCAGTCTAAGTTCCAATGACCATCGAGCAAAGAGGCGATCGTATAAACTGGAGTGGCTCTACTGCCTTTCTGTGATGCCGCATACTCCTGGAAAGCGAATAAGTGACTTGATGAATGCAGATGCTAGTGCTGCAGCTTGATCTATGTATTATAGAGACCTCCTGAAATGAACCAGTACGGGGTCAGATCTATTCCATGGTAATTGTCAGAGCCACAGCCTGAGCCGTGCGTTCAGATCACCGTGGGTGCAGTTTGTCATAGGGTAGGTGACACAAAGAGCTCTTGGTGAAGACTTTAAATTTTGTTTTCACGAGTTCTCATTCTCTGGCACGTGCAGCTAGTTAAGCAAAATTTGCTAACCTCACCTTTCCTCTTTCTTTGCTCCTGGGGTCCTTTTCACAAGCCCTTTTGAGCAAGCTAAAACTTAAAAATCTCTCTGCTTTACAAATGTTTGGTATTTGTCATAACCCTTTCATTTTCCTTTTATTAACTATCAAATCTCCTACCACTGCTCCAGACATCAATATCCATTGGATTATTGCACACAGTTATGCCCTGGGTTTCTTTTCCACATTCACTGAAGGGCCCAATGAGCCCATTGTCATGTCTTTATGAGCAGCAAATCCAAATGTATCACCTTCTCTTGCAATAACCTTCCCGTTAAATAATTCTACCCGTGGTTAATTGAATTATTCTTCTTCTCATCCTCCCCAGCCCATACAACCACCATCTCCTTGAGATCTATAATCAGGATAATCCTCATCAATTTTCTTTGTATTTCCCTCCAAAATATCCATTCTGACATGATTACAGATTAATATTCTGGCTTTAACAGAAACCACTACAAAGTTGGAAAGGAACCAGATAGATCACCTGGCATTGATTAAGGCACTGGAAATGGCAACAGCAAAGATAGCCCTGTCGACCCCTCAAAGTCCTCTCAACAACATCTCTGGGTTATTGCCAAAATTGGGAGAGATATCTCACAGAGCACAAAACAACAATGTGATATACTCATACTCATAGAATCATACTTTACAATGTCCCAGACAATACTATCCCTAGTTATGTCATGTCCTATTGCTAGAACAGACCTAGTAAAGGTGGAGGGACAGTGGTATGTAGTCAGGATGGGTTTACCCTTGGAATTTTTCAACATTGACTTCAGACTCTTTGAAGTCTCATGGCTACAGGCCAAACATAGGCAAAGAATCTCCTGCTGCTTAACATATATCACCCCATTGCAATTTGGGCTGATGATTCAGTGCTCCTTCACATTGAATAGCACCTCGAAGAAGCACTGAGGATGATGAATATTGAATAATACATGATGCACAAGCTATAACAAGCAAGACTTACATATCATAGAATCCCTACAGTGTGGAAACAGGCCCTTCGGCCCAACAAGTCCTTGGAGCATCCCACCCAGACCCATCCCCCTAATCTACACATCCCTGAACACTCTGGGTAATTTAGCATGGCCAATCCACCTAGCCTGCACATCTTTGGACTGTGGGAGGAAACTGGAGCACCCGGAGGAAACCCACACAGACACGGGGAGAGTGTGCAAACTCCACACAGACAGTCGCCCGAGGGTAGAATCAAACCCAGGTCCTTGGCATTGTGAGGCAGCAGTGCTAACAACTGAGCCACCATGCCACCCCTATGACTTCACTGATGCAGACCCAACCCGCGTCAGCCAATTCATATCACCACTCTGCAGCCCACTTCGAGGTGATATTACATTCAGTCATCCTTCCTCCCTCATATTCCATCCTTAGCATTTCTTAAACCTTTTACTTATTCCAATATTTTACACTTGGGACAATGCATCTGCAATTAATATCTTTTCTAGCAATGTGAATAACCCTTATATTAAATAGATGGAACAAAGCATGCCTACTGAATTGACTCATTTTTTGGGTTTTAAACTTTTCATTGAAGGTCATTATGATTAGTGTAAATGAATGTTTATTTGTTACCATGCCAAGACAACATAGTCTTCAAAGTGTTGAAGAGACAGTGATAATCCCAAACTTTCTTTTTCCACAGTCAAGTACTTCTGATACTGAGACAACAAGGTGCAGAGCTGGATGAACACAGCAGGCCAAGCAGCATCATAGGAGCA
>NW_025969660.1:4842-14225 GCF_021869965.1 Rhincodon typus | reverse complement strand
ATCCAGCTCTACACCATGTTATCTCACTTCAAAAATATTTTGTGAATTTGGTCCTCAATTTAGGTGAAGGTAAAAGGTAAATATGACTAGGAATGAAAAATGTACCTTACCAGAAGAAAAAAATGGTAGCCTCAATATAACCTTCAACACCACTGGCATTTTGTCTTTAGGAATTAATAATAAAACCCACTTTGCCATTGCAAGCAGACGTATAATACAAATGGTGTATCAGATGATTAACAGAATTCAACTAGTTTCTGTGCTACCAGGACTAGGGATCAAGGAGATCTGTGGAGGACAGAGGGGAGTTGAAAGATGGTATAGTACTAAAGTAGTTTAAAACTTTGGCGAGAGTCAAGGTGTAGTTATGTGAAACCTTACACCAGAAAAGTAATAAAAGCAGAAATCCAAGAATAAATTGTACATGGTTATATAAGGAACCTGATGCTGTACCAGTTTAATGCCTTATTAATACAAGAGCTAGTCTAGCCTTTGCTTGCAAGAGCATGTTAATTTGTAAACTCCAGGAATAACTGTACAAGAGCAAACCTGATGTTTACACAGGCATTGCTATTTCATTATCCTCCTCAGTGGACTTTTTTTTTCAGTGACCAACAAAAAAAGGAAATTGGATTAGTTACTGCAAAGGTCCGTTGTAAACAAAAAAACCCCAGAAAATCACTGGCATATTCCAAAGTTTTGCTTTCATTACAAATGCTGAGACATTTTAAATGGGACCCACTTACTAACATGAAGTCTAAAACTTCAGTTAGCTGTACATTCTTTTGAATAACTTTAATAGTTTACACCTGCTTCATATCCTAATTGGATTTTCGGTGGTTAAAGAGCAGTATCAAATTAAGAGGTAAATTATATTCTGGACCAGGAAAGCTACTTGTAAAGTGTAAAAGTTATGTCAGTTCATGGTTGTGCTAAATTAATTTGATCAAACCTGAAGTCAACTTAAATGTAGGGAAATATTTTCTCAAATGCTACAACTCATGTTCATTTTTGTATATTAAAACAAAACTATCACAGAAAAGGTGCAATAATTGGAAAAGTTTCACAGCAACAGGGCTATAGGACAAGCAAGGTAGCATGGTTATGTAATTACATTAATGTGGCTGTGCAACCCTGGGTACTTCCTTACTTAAAAACAGATTCATCGTTTTCAGACATTTATGGTTCAGCATGATCAAATTTGCAAAATGGTGAATTACGTCATATAGCATAAAACTGTGGCATTTCGTACTGGAGGCATTTTGATTTCCTGTATGATATTGCAGCTTTGACTTTCAACGTGAAAATGGCACAGAAGTTACTACAACATTCACAGCATGGTTTTAAACTCTGCATTGCATCCTGTTCTTGGGTGACCAACACAAAAGAGGAATAAGTAAGAGTTGAGATCAATTATTAAAGATTGCATGCAAAGGATCTGAACAGATATGCAAAAATCTAATTCAAACTGAATTATGCACACTAGATGGCAAAAGTTACAAAATTGCTCAAAACCTCTGCATAAAATCCTTAACTTGACAGTGAAAGGCATCCACATAAAGTAGTTGTTAAGAGAGATCACCTTGACAGGAACAGCAAGGAATGTAGCAACAGGTAGAAAGTGCAGAAAACAAAACTTTGTACCTACAATTAGTTTATGGATTGGGTTCACTCAAAACTGATCAAAAGCCTGTTTAGATCTCAGAAGGTCCGTTCATTTACCTCCGTTTCTTTCTTCTTTTTCTGCATATCTTCCAGTTTCTTCTTCTTGCTCTCTGGCATTAAATCATCCAACCAGCTGAGTTCTCGTTTCGTAAAACAGAAGTCCAAAAGTTTCCGAATAAAAACCAGAGCAAGAACCTGTCAACAATACACATGTTTGATTTATCCCTACCCTTTGTGGTTCATAATTGTTTTCTTGGTACCTATTGGCTGAATCAGTTTCCCTCGCCCTGTAATTTTGGAATCATCTGCCAAATATTGATTAGCTTCGCCCTAGTACACCATCTTTCAGAATACTTTTTATTACTTCACCTAAAATGGAGGTTACATTCACTGGCCTCTGAATGGTGGGTCATCCCTATAAAGTTCGGCGTCATGAGCTATTTTTCCATTCTGTGCATTTTTTAAAACAGATACCCTAAAGATGGCTAGAAAATAGACAGTTTCACTCTGGAAATGGTGTAGTCTGATATTCCTTTAGTCTTCTCTCAGTTGAAGTAACATTTTAATTAAAATTTCAATTTCATTTAGCTTTTTTTGGTTTCTCCTCTCCGCGTACTATGCCCAAAAATTCATCTCAATAATACAGAAAATAAATTACAGAAGAACATTAAGCTCAACCTCAACCTCACTTTGCAAACTGCCTCGTAAAACCCACTCTAAAAAGATATTTCTTGCCATAATTTAACAGTTTTAGGCACAGCGTTTGCATTTTATACACAAAGTTGATAAAATGGAAAATGTCGAATACAAAAGTAGACTTGTCAAACATATTCAAAACTGACAGCGTTTTTATATGCATGTGAAAAGGCACAGTAAACTTTGTTTCTAAGGAAACATTCAGAAGAGAAATTTTTATGGGGAATGACATAGCAGAAAAAAATATCATCCATCTTTAAAACAGAAGACACAGGCTTCATTCTGGCAATACCAAGAGCTTAAACAACACAAGGAAATTAATATTGATAGAAGAAAATGTACTGAAGAAACTTGAGGAACTAAAGTTTGACAAATCCCTGGGACTCAATGATCCACACCACACAGTTCTAACATACATAAAAAAAAATGTGAATTAGGAGCAGGAATAGGCCATTTGGCTCCTCAGGCCTGCTCTAAAACAATTGTTATTTCTGTCTTAAATGGCAATCCATTATTTTTCAATAGTAACCCCTAATTTGAGATTCTTGAAACATCCATTCCATATCCACTCTAAAACCCCCTCAGCATCCCATTTGTTTTATTCAAGTTAACTCTACTCCTCTAAACTCAAATGGGTACATGCTTAGCTTGTCAACCCTTTCCTCAAAAGATAACCTGCGCATTCCAGGGATTAGTCCAGTAAATGTTTCCATCTTTTCTTAAATAGCGAGACCAATACTGTACATAGTACTCCAGATGTGATCCCACCAATTACTTGTGTAACAAAAATATAAGCCCTCTACTTTTTTATTCAATTCCCCTCACAATAAGCTATAAACATTCTATTAGTCTCCTATTGACTTGCTTTACCTGCATACTCACCTTCCACAATTCGTGAACGTGAACACACACAGACACGCACACACACACACACAAAGATCCCTCCATCTCAGAGCTCTGCAATTTCTCATCATCAAGTCTGTATGCTTCCTTATATTCTTCCAGCTAAAATGGGAAACTTCGCATTTTCCAGATCTTTGGCCATGCACTTAACCTATCATTGTGTACACACCTTATGACTTCTTCATAACTTACTTTCCTATCCATTTTTGTGTTGTCAGCAAATTTAGCAAGTTCCTCGGTCCCTTCATTCAAATCATTCATACGAATGGCAAAAAGTTGAGGAACCAGCAAGAACCCATTATGGGACTCAATTGCCTGTCAACTTGAAAATGCCCCACTTATGCTAGCTCCATTTCCTTTCCATTAAACAATCCTCTATCCATGCTAGTACGCTACCACAACTCCAAGTACCTGTGCCAACTAACCTTTTCTGCAGCATCTTATCAAATGCCTTTGGAAAATTGTGTAATGTGATAGGATTAATTAATGATCTCAAATGAAGATGCCCCTTGCCAGTGGCCATCATAATATGATTGAATTTTAATGTTTACTTTGAGGGAGAGAAGATTTGTATTGTAAACTTAAATGAGGGCAATCATTACAACATGAAAGCAGACTTAGGCAACCTGGGTTTAGAGATAAGTCAAGAGATGCAGTGGCATATATTAAGGGGATATTTCAGAACAGACAGATGAGTTACATGCCAATAAGGAAAAAAAAGTTCCAAGGGAGGACCCATCATCCATGGTTTTGAAGAAATTAAGGACAATATCAGAATTAATAGGAAAAACATAATTGCACAAGGATGGAAGCAGGTCAGGACTTTGGGTAGAACATGAAAAAAAAAAGCAAAGAATGACTAAATGATTACAAAACATAGCCTGCTCTGCCACTTAATATGAACTTGGCTGAACCTCTTTCTTAATACCATATTCCCGTTTAGTATCCATACTCCTGGATGCCTTTAATATCTAAGCATATATCAATCTCTTTCTTGAATATAGTGACCTAGTCTCCACAGCCTTCTGTGGTACCAAGTTCCACAGGCTGACCATCCTCAGTGAAGAAATGTCTCCACGTCAAAGTCTTAGATGGCCTATACCACGTCCCGATACTGAGCGCCCTGGTTTTAGGCATGCCAACCAAGGCAAACATCCTCCCTGTTTCTAGGTCTGTCCAGCCATTTGAAATTTATAAAATTCTTTCAGATCCCCTCTCATCCTTCTGAACTCTAGTGAATATAGTCCCAACAAACCAATCTCTCCATAGGATAGCCCTACTAATCCCAGTATCAGCCTAGTGAGCCTTCACTGCACTCAGTCTATGGCAAGTATACCCGCTAAGTTGGGAGGTCAAAACTGAACACAATACTCCAGGTGCAGTTCCATCAAGGTGCCATACAAGACATCATTACTTCTGAACTCAAATCCTCTGGCAATAAAGGCCAACATACCATTTGCCTTTCTAATTGCTTGCCACATCCGCTCGTTTCGTTTAACTGACATGTACAAAGACAGCCATATCCCCTTGTATATCCAAATTTCCCAATATCTCACCTTTTAACTAAAATTCTGCCTTTCAATTTTTCACACTAACTTCACATTTATCTATGTTATGCTGCAGCTGCCAATGTGTTTACCCACACAACTTCAGGATCACCCTGAAACTTCCTTGCATCTTCCTCATTAATAAAAGGGGGGGGGAGGGGAGGGAATTGGTGTATGAGAAAAGGATAGTTAGAAATAAAAAAAGACAGTAAGAGTTTATTTGTAAAACATCTGTAGGAAAAAAAAGTGAGCATTGCTCCTATAGAGACAGTCTGGAGAAAATAAGGAGTTAGCAGATGAACTGAGTATCAGTTTTCACCATGGAGAACACATCCCAGAAATAACTAAATCAGGACATGGAAGGGAGGGGAGAAGTCAAGAAAATCTCCAAGGATAAGAAACAAAAATGTCTATGTTTAGAGATGTTGTTTATACTAATCAATCTTGAGAAATCATTTGATAATATTTCACACAAAATAACGACAAAATTGTTCACAATTTGAAGACACTGTGTCTTAGGAGATACAGTAGGATTTGGGCCTCAACCATCATATTTATCAATGACCTTCATGAAACAGAGCATCGTATATCCAAGTTTGCAGATCACATTACATTAGGAGACAGATTACATTGTAACTTCCTGCTCCCATCTGTCCAAAGTACGTGGACAGACTGTATTTGAGTTCTCTACTCCCTACCATTTCCTGATTTAGTTGTTTCTGTGATGTTACTTAGATCCTCGTTATAGAATAATAAAAGGAGCAGATGGAATTTAATGTGTAGAACTATTGGTTCACCATCTTTGGATTCAAGAGAGAGAGAAATATTTTCTTAATCATGTAGAAACGTGGAGCAGTGGACTAAAGAGATTTAGGCACCCATTAACATAAATCATAAAGTCCAAATAGTAATCAGAAAGGCTAAAAACATGTTGGCCTGTTGCTCAAGGTCGTTGGGATATAAGTGAGGAAATAATGTTTCAGCTGTCAAACCCCAGCTCGGGTACTGTGAACAGGTTAAGGCAGTGCATCATATTGGCCTCAGAAAAGGAGTTGATAGAGATAAAAAAGATTAAAAATGAACATTGAAAATCAGCCAGGTTTGAAAAAGGAAAAACAGAAGATTTGAGAAGTTAGACACACAGAAACTGTTTATTCTGATAGAAAAAACCTAGAACAAGGTAGCTTAATCTTAAAATTAGGATTAGACCATTTATGAGTGAAATCAGGAAGCAGTTTTACCCTCTGCAGTGAAAATCTTGAATGCCATTTCTTCACACTTAAAAAAGTGTATGATTGGTGTGCAAATTGAAATTTTAAGGACAAGAGTTTGCCTATCAAAAATAAGTTACGGTTTCTTTTCAAAGGTGAATAAATGGAACTGAACATGATCTCGTTGAAAAGCTTAAAGAGCTCAAGCAGCTCAATGGTGTATTCTCTATCCATTGATTTGAATATAACAGAGTTATTATTAGCCAAGGATGAATATTCACAATCACTATTACTTTACAAAAGTGGGCGCCATTATTGACTCTCATCATTAAACTCTCAATGTCAAATTATTGATTCATTCAGATTAGGTGAAAGGCTGACAACATGACCGTATTGTCAGTTAGCTGGACATCTAGTTTGCAATGCAGAGGGATGCCAATAGTACAAGTTCAATTCCTGTACCAGCTGAGGTTACTATGAAGGCTCTACCTTGTCAACCTCATTCCTTGCCTAAGACACGGTGACTCTCAGGTTAAACTACCACCAGTCGTCTCTCTCTAATGAGAGAGCAGCCCTATCATCCTCTAGAACTGTGGCAACTTTACCTTCACCTTACTTTTCCACATCACAGGCTTCTGCATTTGATGTAATGAATCAACATTTCATTCCAAAGTCACTCAAACACTGCCTGTAGAGCTCTACCAGTTAACCTTAATTGAGCAACTTTAAATAATTTAAAACTCACCTACAAAATTAAATTTAACAGTTTTGTCAAAATAACAATGGAAATGGCCAATAATCTTACCATCATGGGAAAGACAACTGCAGCAGCCGTGGTTTTGATGACCCAAAGAATAACAAGACAGCTAAGTTGAATAACCGTGAAGATATGAACTTTCCACAGTGGAACATAACGCAAGTAGATTAAGTCAGGCTGGTGTTTTGCAGGCATCCCAAACAGCTTTATACGATCAAAAAACTGGTGAAAAAAATTGGTTAGCTGTTAATAAAGGGATAATTTTCCTAGTAGTAATAAATTTGGAAGATTATTGGAACCATGTGATGTATGGTTACAAATACCTGAATGCCTTTCAAAGATGAAACACCCATGTACAGGAAGACTCCGTAAAGCACTGGCATTGGGATAAACTTCAAATAAGAACAATTAGTTATTAACTGATTTCATAGGCCAGATTACGTATTTTGCAAATACTAAGACCTTCCACTGGGCAATGAATGGACCACATACATCATATAAAATTTTGGATTAGTGCATAGTTGTTTATTTAAAAGTTATCTAATAATCCAGAAATAACTTCCTCTCGAATAAGCTGACAGAATTTCAAATTCTTCCACTCATTGAAAATGAACTTTTTCTTTTAAACCAGAACCCTTGCAAAGTTAGCTCATTATAGCAATTAAAAGAAAAAAACTGCCTGATACCAACAACCATGCAGTGCCTCAATCTTACCTTCAGAACTGAAGTCATAAAAACAGACAATCCCATCAGGATGAATATCAGTAAGCCGGTAACTCTCTGTTCTCGAATGCCAAGGAATTTGGGCTGTTCACCTGGTGCTGAGCATTCTGATTCCACTTTTAGGCTATTGACATGACTGATGGAGAGAACGGTGGCAGCCACAAACCAGGGAAGACCCATAATCGAGCATACTCCCAGCATAATAGATACCATCAACAAATCAAGGTGATAACCACAACCTTTCTGTAAAGCAACAGAATGTCAAGATGTCAACTGTATATACATTAGGCCAAAATAAAAGTAAAAGTGCTTCAAAGTTTGTAAAGGGACAGATGAGAACAATGGATATTATCAAAAATATGAAACACCCTGAAATGACCAGTTGATATTTAATGTTTGTTTCTTAATTACAGGAGTGATTTTTATTTTAAAGAAAGTCATCCAATGGAAGTAACTCCAACTTTTCTTCCCAAAGAGATAATACTGCAATGGTGTCTATAACTCTCAATACGACAAGAGCTACCACCACACGAGGCAAGACCACATGCAAATGAAAGTCCATAATTTATACCTCAATGTTAATCATTCAATAGAACTTATAGTGGTAGATTAGAAAAAAAAAAATCAGCTATAAACAAACAAATTCTCTCATGTTATTTAGAGAAGTAATGGTGAGGGAGAGCTACCTCCCATCAATGTCTTCGAGAAAATAAAGATTATAAAAATTTGTTAACGATTGCTAACATTTAAATACCTTCAACTTGTGCTCTTTTCTATTAATAATAACTGCAGTGATCTGTTGATCCATGAAAATAAGGATAGTGCATAACAGCGCTGGTACAAAAGCAGCAAGCAGTGTCCACCAAGGGTTACCTCCAAGTGGGTCTATAAACCAACCACGATGTTTTCCAGTGGGCTACATGCAAGAGTAAAGTAAACTAGTTACTAAATCTTCAATAAACGAGAAGATATACAGGTGAAAACCAACATAAAAATGATCCAGTTCAATTTACTGAACTGTAAAAAATGTAGCAGTTCGGATAATTCAAAACCTGCAAGATATTTTTGTAACTGCAAATTAAGAGTTTACTTCTGTACTGTTGAAAATAAACAGCAAAATAAACTGGACAAATAGTAAAACGCTCATTTTCAAATCCTAATATCACAATCAAAATGCATTTAAAAAGAGAAATTAAGAAAAAAGGATCAGTAGGCTGTTTGGACCTTCAAGTCTGCTCCACCATTCAATATTTTCATGGCTCTCCATCCAACTCAAAAGCCTATTCCCATTCCACCTCCCTCCCCTGCCAATAATCCTTTGATCCCTTCAGCCCTAAGTGCATTATCCTATTCCTTTTGAGATCATACAATGTTTTGGTCTCAACTGCTTTCTGTGGTAGTGAATTCCATTGGCTAACCACTCTGAGTGAAGAGATTTCTATCAGTCCTAAATGGTTTACCCCATATTCTTACACCATGACCTGTGGTTCTGGACTCCCCCGTCATTGGGAGCATACTTCCTGCAAATACAATGTCTAATCCTGCTGGAATTTTATTGTTTTCTATAAGATCCCCCTCATTCTTCCGAACTCCAATGAATACAATCCTAACCAATTCAACCTCTCCTCATACTTGCCCGCCTGCTATACTGGACGTTTATCTTCAGTGACTGGTGCATGAGGCCTATTAGGTCTCGTTACATATTCCCCGCTCACAATTTATATCCATTAATATAATAATCCACCTTCCCGTTTGTGCTCCCAAACCTTACATTTATCCAGAGATAGTAGGAACTACAGATGCTGGAAGATCTGAGATAACAAGGTGTGGAGCTGGATGAACACAGCAGGCCAAGCAGCATCATAGGAGCAGGAAGGCTGA
>NW_025969660.1:0-4342 GCF_021869965.1 Rhincodon typus | reverse complement strand
CTCCCACCTCAAGCCGCACCTCCATCTCCTACCGACCAACCTCATCCCGCCCCCTTGACCTGTCCGTCCTCCCTGGACTGACCTATCCCCTCCCTAACTCCCCACCTACACTCACCTTTACTGGCTCCATCCCCACCTCTTCAACCTGTTTGTTTCCTCTCCACCTATCCTGTCCTCTATCCATCTTCTATCCGCCTCCCACTCTCTCCCTATTTATTTCAGAACCCCCTTCCCCTCCCCCTTTTCTGATGAAGGGTCTAGGCCCGAAACGTCAGCCTTTCTGCTCCTATGATGCTGCTTGGCCTGCTGTGTTCATCCAGCCCTGCACCTTGTTGTCTCGGATTCTCCAGCATCTGCAGTTCCTACTACCTTAGAGAACAAGGCTGGGGAAATAATAGGAAACTTGGAAATAGCAGAAGAGTTAAATGAATATTTCACAGTAGAAGGTACTAATAGTATCACAAGGAAAAGAGGAAGTAAATAGAATAACTATCACTAGAGAAAAAGTGTTAGTGAAAGTAATGGGGCTAAAGACTAATAGGTCCCCTGGACCTGATGGGATGCATCCTAGGATATTACAGGAAATAGCTTCAGAGATGGTGACTGCATTGGTAGTAATCTCCCAGCAATCCTTAGATTCTGCAAAAGTCCCACAGAATTGGAAAACTGCCAATGTAACACTTTATTCAAAAAGGAGAGGAGACCAGTATCAAGTAACTCTTGGCCAATTAGCTCATCATCTGTAACTGGGAAAATGTTACAGTCTATCATACAGGATGTAGTAGCAGAGCATTTAAAAATACACAGTATTGACAAGCAGAATCAGGATGGCTTCATGAGGGGAAATCATGCCTGACAAATTTACTTGAATGTTTTGAGGAGGTAACAGGCAGGATAGATAGATTTTCGAATGGCATTTGATAAGGTACCACACAATAGGTTACTTAATAAGATAAGAACCCATGGTTTTACAATTAGTACATTAGCACTGGCTAACTAACAAAAGTCAGAATTTGGATAAGGGGCATGGGATTTTCAGGATGACAACCTGTATCTTTACAATATGTTATTAATGCCTTAGATGAAAAAAGTGAATACAATACAGCCAAGCTTGTGAGGAACACAAAAATAAGTGGGAAGGCAAATGGCCAAGTATAGCACAAAGAACCTGCAGAAGGATAACAGACAGGTTAAGTAAGTTGGAAAACACTTGCCAAATTGAATATAACATGGGAAATGTGAGATTAAGCTGTTTGCAGGAAGAATAGGGGAGTTGAGTATTATTTAAATGGAGAAAGATTGCAGAAAGCTACAAAACAGAGGAATTTGAGAGTCCCTGTCCGTGAGTCACAAAAAAAGGACTAGCATCCAAGTTCAGGGGTAATAGGGAAAGCAAATGCGATGTTATCCTTTATTTCAAAGGGAATGGAAGATGACTTCTATTTCTAGGGCCACTTCCTTAAGTACTCTGGAATGTGGATTATCAGCCTTCAATCCCATCAATTTCTCCAACATTATTTCTTTACTAATACAGATTTGTTTCAGTTCCTCCCTCTCACTGAACCCTGTGTTCCCCATTATTTCTTGCGCATTACTTGTGTCCTCCTTTTTCCTCCTTTGCATCAAATTCCCACCTGTACCAAATTCCCAACTTATTATCTAAGCCTCATTGTGATGCTTTGTGCTTCCACAACCCTTCTGTCCAACTTGTACTGATGTGCATTTCCTTCTGTAAGGAGAGAAAGCAGGGAGGCGGGAGTGTTATGAATGTCTTGTATTCAGAAGAGTGAAGAACAGCATTTGTTGCATGGTGACTGCGAGGATGGATTTGTAGACCTAGGGTTATTGCAACTGATGACTGCTCAGATAGGCATGTGAAGAGTCTACAGAGAGAGGAATAAATGGAACTGTAAGGTGTTTTGACCTAAGAAATGCTGCGTGAAGCAAATTGTGCCGAAATTGTTATTCACCTGTCATATCTTTCTGAAGTCTTAGATCCTCCTGGTCCACTGACTTCAGGTTAGATAAGCCATGTTACTGCTCTATGCTTCAGCCACATCCCACATTACTGCTTTCTGCCTCCTCCCCTCACTGAAGCCCCTCGACTCCTTATGGTAATAAGGGAAGATTCAATAACCAACCTTTCCAGGTCTTCTCACCATTCCTGTGCATGCTGCATCCTAAAAAAATACAAGTCCTAGTGACCATGTTTGAAACGTCTCTTGGTCCTCTTAATTAGAAATCTTCTAGGGACTGGATGCAGTGCTAGAAGTCGCCACAAACTCTGGAGTGTATAGACTATTATAAGGTTCTTTGTCTATATCATGAACACTGATATATTCCATTAATACACCTGACAGCATTTCTGAAACATTTTTTTCCTGGAGAGTTTCATTTTTTCATAGATTAGCTTTTGAATAATAATTGGCACATCTTGCCACATTTGCTCAATTCCATCATGTCATCCATTCCTTCCCATGCAATCCTGTGCCTCTTATCCCATTCCTATATCCGTCCTTTTCATTAATCCCATCTCATTTCTTAAAGAAATAATCTCTTTAGCCAGGGCTCCCTTACATTCTATTTTTCTTGGTTGTCCATCATTTCGACTGGTCTCCCCAACCATTTGGTAGTCGCACATGCGTCAGGTGTTGCAGTTCACCACTTGTCTCTGTGTGCCAGGTACTGTCCATCAAGTATACCCACCAACACATGCAACCCATAAACTGACCAATCAAAACTGTCTAATCACACAACAAAGGCAATATAGGTTATGAACTACACTCATTGTAAGTTAACATCATAAATGTGAATTATATATTGCATTAAATCTTTTTTTGGAGTTTCATAAACTACAGAGTGGGTAAAGAGAATGCTTGGTATTGAATAGCAGATGGTAAGATATCTGTTATGCACTGATAGCTAATTTAGAAATTAGCATTGAACATTGAAAAAGGGACGTTAACAGTAATGACAGTTTAATTTATAACTTGGTGTGATATCTTTTCTGTTACAGGCAATGGGTGGACAGAGTTCCACCTGCTAATTTTCTCCGCGTGTTAATCTGTCTGAGATTAATAATGAGGGATCCATTTTATCAGGTTTGTTCAATAAACTATGCACATTTACCTTTCATTCACTCAATTTATCTGCTTTGTCGACGATTTATGTAGGTGATGTGAAGACTTTTTGTCATTGTGGTATAGTTGCGTTAGTAATTTGAAGCTAATCACATTTAAAAAAAAACCTTCTCAGTCCTCTGAGTGCACTAGTCACTGGCCTCTGACATGCTGATCTTTTCAGTAACTGGATAGTGATTTAGCATGCCATTAAAACTTGCCTTTAAAAATGTCGCAACTTTTTGGTAAAATTTTGCTCTGGTTGTTTTTTCAGTTACTTTTAATATTCCTAAAATATGAAAAATGTGTGTGTCAGAGACATGGACTGCAGTGCTTCAAGAAGGCAACTCACCACCACTTTCTTAAGGGCAGCTAGGAATGGTCAATAAAAGCTGGCCAGCCAGTAAAGCCCATGTCCCATTAGAGAAGTAAAAAAAAGCCCTGAGAAGAATAATATGAAATTAACAGAAGGAAAATGGAGCCAATTCCCCTGTGAAGCAGTGTGGCTAGGCATAGACTCAGGAAAATCTCCATTCATTAGTTGGAGATGAGCTGTATTACACATAAAATTTAATATCTTAATGCCTCTAAGGCCTACTTCAGGTTTCTTTGCTCTGAATGCTGGTCACTTCCTGCGTGACATTTCTGATTTGGAATGATGCAGGTGTGCTAGAAGACATTGAATGGCTACTAATGTGATGCGCTGGGACTTAAAAAAATATTTTTTGAAATCAACTTGCTTAGAAGTGTTATTACACACCTGTGGAGGAGATAGGACTTGAACCCAGGATGCCTGGTTCAGTTGTAGGGACACGTACACTGCACAACCAGAGCCCTAATCCTGACTCTGATAGGCTGATGAATTGTCAGAAAATTAAATTTGTTCATTGCATGTGCAGTGTCTTTGTTAATCACTCCCGAAACAACAAGTTAATTTCTTAAACAAGGTAATCCTTTGTTGGGGCTGTGAAAGGGAACACTCACCAGTTACAGGCAGGGTGCTTTTGACTTTCATAACTTTGGCTTAGTAAAAGTACATACCACAGTGATTTGTTAGAGCAATTTGGATGTTTTGCTTACCACAGTGAAGAAGGCAAGATCAATGTCTTCAGAGATAGTAGGAACTGCAGATGCTGGAGAATCCGAGACAACAAGGTGCAGGGCTGGATGAACACAGCAGGCCAAGCAGCATCATAGGAGCAGAGAGGCTGACGTTTCGGGCC
>NW_025969659.1:13747-14227 GCF_021869965.1 Rhincodon typus | reverse complement strand
TCAGCAGTGCTCGAGAGTGATTTGACTGTTATAATTAATTGCTCGGCGAGATCAATGTATGGCTTCATTGCTTCAGTGAGATATCGGGGTTTATAAACGAAGATCCGGTTCAATCACTCTCGGCTTTCTCATCTCTAATTTTCCCGCCTTACAAATTCTTGCTTGAATGACATATCATTATACAATTTTTTGGTGCTAACTATATGTTGTCATTGAACATCCCTTGTTCCTTCCAGGTCCCTTTACAGGCAATTATGATGATGTTGAGACTGAAGCTATGGACACGCGGGACAGTCATTTGCTGCTGGATCCTGGTCCCGATGATTTTTCCACACTTAGATTGAGCAGCCGTGAGCTCGCCGCTCTGGGTGAGTTAATCCTCAGCAATGTTTGCTGGAGCGGTCTATCGTAGTCATCGGTGTGTTTACAGAATATCTAAGGGCAGCATAACTGAACTCACACCACTTCCCGGAGCATGAC
>NW_025969659.1:9162-13647 GCF_021869965.1 Rhincodon typus | reverse complement strand
ACCACTAATCTTCCCCAGAAGTTCCCCGTTCCCCATCATCAATACGTTCACGTCACGCCCAACAACTCCGTCTCAATTTCAGCAGATATTTTAAAGATCTCTTTCACTCTTTCTGAAGTTCATCTGAATCATCACCTCGATCGTACAAGACCTTCCCTTCCCCTCAATGTCCATGCTAAATATTTCACAACCTCTGACCTCCTTTACCCATGCAAAGACGTGGAATGCACTGTCACCTGCTAAGTGCTTGCCAACCTCTTCATAAAATTCCATTTTTAAATCCCAGCACTCACTTTTCCGTGCTTGCCACAGAAACGAAACAGTTCATATCAAAGTTACATGTGAAACACTATGTGATTGGAGCAAAAATGACCTATTCTTCCCTACGTTTCCTAAACTATCTGCAGCCTTTAGCAGGCCTGAGTACATCCTCCTCCTCCTACACATCTAAATCATTGTCCAGCTTGGTGAGTTAGCAGGCCATTTCTGTCGATTTAAGTTACTAATTCACAAACAGACTGTCACCTGTAATTGTTTGTTCTGCAGCCTTGCCTCTGCTTCCCCGAAATGAATCTATCTTTGGTTTCATGTCTTTTTTTTTGATCATCTGCGCCCTGAAATACCAGGGCAGGTCTTATCTGCTAATTATCAGCATCCAAATGTACCTCACCACATTCTCTCTTGGCCCCTCCACTATTACAAATCGATCAGCTTGCGTCTCTTATATTCTGTACGAGATAATCAGAAATTTCCCCCAATTCTATATTGGGAAGTCTGAAGACAATTTCTTCACAGTCCAACAAGTAGCTTATTTTCTGCCTATGGACACCAATGCTTTCTATTAGAAACCGGACCCCAGAATTTTCACAACCATGATGCCATCGTTGGAGGAGCTTCTGACCATATACCATTCTGTGGAACTGTGGATGCTGCCCCTCTGTGACATTGCCTGACTCTAGCCCCACATCAGATTGCCATGAGTTTGGCAATCAATGTCTTTGATAATTCCAACGAATACCTTGCTGGCCAACAACATTCCGCTTGATGTAATTTTAATCTCCCATCATCTTACATTCACCAAGTCTTATTAACCCAACACTGTTGTGTGATCTGCCTCTCATTAGTTTCTATTTAAGCACTGGGCAGATCTTAAAACACAACATTTTCTTCACAAACCTCCATCTGCTCAGCCACCTCGCTCTGCAACCTTCTCTCGCCCGATCATGTTGCTTTAATTATGACTCATTGAATAATCTTCTTTTAATTATTGTACTTTTGGTAGTTTTGACTGCAGTTATCATTCCCCAAATCTTGATTCCACTCCCTAAATGGTCCTGGCTCCTCAACTTGAATTCTTATTCAGTACACCGTTCTTTTTCCTCTTTCCGGAAACTGTTCAATTCTCTCTTTCTAGACACTGTTTCAAACTTAACTCGTTGATCAAGGTATTCGTCACACACCCTGATATCACAGTCAGTGGTTCGGTGTCATTTCCAAATGCTCTTCTGAACGCTTGAAGAATTTATTATGTTAACTGTGTCTTTAAACGCAAGTTATTGTTAGGACCTTTATCCAATTGTTAATCCATAATCTTGTTCTCCCCGCAGTATACAATTCTCAAAGAAGCTTTGATCCTGATTTCCCATTTCCTTCCCTGCTTGGAAACAATAGGAATGGTCAGCAAGATGTGGTCACAGTTGCAAAGTTTACTGCTGCCGATAGGCAGTGATCCTGTTACAACACCGATATCAAACTCGTAAGAACAATGCTTTATTATTGGTTCCAATGTTTGCGGTGCAGTGTGAGAGTCCAAGTTCCAGTAGGTGGGGGATTGGTAGAATCTGTTGTCCTGACAGTTTCTACAGTTTCTGAAGCACATTCAGTTTTAGAATTGCAGAAATGATCAGAGGAAAAATGCTACATATTTGTGATTTAAATCACGGCTCTTCGAGACAGGAGTATTCCGTTTCATCAACCTCTTGACATCTGACCATGTCTTGCTGCCCTTTTTCACAAGGAAGCATGTTGTCATTTAAGACAAGAGGAAGCCAATATGTGCACACCAAACTGCCAGAAACAGCAACCTCGGAGTGGTCCAAAAACCTGTTTTGGAGATTGTTGGCGAGGACAACAGTGACAACTCACTGACCATTCTGTTCATAGAAACGGTTCCATGGGGCCTTTTACATCCAGCCAAGTAGGCAGGGAGCAATTCAGTCCAGCATTCCCTCTGAAAGATGGCACTTTTGCCAATGCGTCACCTGTGCTGGACTACATTGATGTGTGTGAGATCTTGTTCTATTTATTAAATCCCTGGAGTCAGAGTTGGTCCTGGAGACTGAGAGATGAGCGTGCTGCTATTGAGGTAGTGGAGGGGTTTCACTCACTCTCAACAGTTTCTTCTTTTTTCAGTTAAACATCAGCATCTAATCCCGAAGTGTGTACAACTTAGCAGAAAATACTCTGAGAACATTCGTGAGCATGAACATTCCCAATCATATGAACAAATTATATATTTTTTTCTTTTACAACACCTATCATAATAATAAAATGCCATGTTGCTTTTGGTTGAAATAAACAGAATTGGTTTTGGTCTGTATTTTATTTGAAGGTGTTCGTGTTCTATTCGGCTTAAAGTTTCAACCAGAATTTTTTCCAGGTCATTTGTCTGTCTACATAACTGAGACAATACCTTTACCTGCGTCAATGAATTCACTGGAGGCCAGACATCGAGATTCTGCTTCCCTCAATGAAGCGTTTGGAGGAATTTCATTTGTGACCATTTCACCTTTTCACGTCCCATTAAAGAAGGACTACAATCTGTTATAACGAAGCGTGTGCAGACTGTTGTATTGGTGTTTATTGTAACTGCTCCCTCCGTCACTATAATCACATATAATGTCTTGAGATAGCTGCAGACTGAAAGTGTAAATGAGGATGTGCAATGAAGGTTGTGTTGATCCGAAAATGTATAGTTTAAATATTTTGTTTAGAATTTAAGTCATTTTTGAAGTGAATGCCATCATTTTTAACACTAATTTCTGAACCACCACAAATGCTGTTGACTGTATCACGCATACACCTGAGGATTGGGATGAAGGCATGAGGCCAAACAAACTGATTCACATTCTGTGTTTTCGCGCTTAAATTCTAAAGGCTAATGAGTTTGAGAATTGTTGTAAGATTGCATTTTGTGAAAACTTACGGTCTTGCACCTTGATGGCCAATTCATAAGAAATACCAATGCAAAGAGTAAACAGCTTCTACAGAAGAAATTGTTCAGGTTTTGGCAAGTGGGCTTAAATTTCTACAGGTATCGTCACGGAGAATGTACCAGTTGATGATAACTACCAGATAACTGTAAAGTTTTTAAAACAAATTTAAACAAGCAGGCTGATAATGTTTGCTTTTAAAAACCGAAAGAAGTGCGGATGCTGTAAATCAGAACCAAAAACAAAGTTGCTGGAAAAGCACAGCAGGTCTGGCAGCATCTGTGAAGGAAACCACAGAGTGAACGTTTCGGGTCCGGTGACCCTTCCTTGGAACGGAATGATTGCTTAAAGCTTTGCTTTGAGATATGATCCAGCAAATTGTGACTGCTGTTTTGCTCAGCTGAACCAGGTGCAGCGAGTGTACATGTTCTTCCTGACTGTAAAAAAAAGGATCCTGTGCATTCCTACATGGAGCTTCCATGACGCACGAGTACACTCTCCTGCTTACGCCAGCAACAATCCTTAATTGGTTCTTAGCATAATTATCAGCACAGAGAGTAAATATTTAGCAATTATTTTCCAATCACAGAATCATTTTCAACCACTGAAACATAAATGTTATTGAACATAAGCATGAAGTCACAAGCATGTTGTCATCTTTCTGATTATCGCGGCATTTTATCACCACTGAAGTACCAGCAACCACCAAGAGTGGACCGCCAATATGATACTTGCTGCAACTTCGAGTAAAGCAACACTATGTTCTCTCAGTTTGTCAACTTTAAAAGAGCACTAGGTAACGCACGCGCGTCTACAGATTCAGAGCGATCCCTTAAATCGCAACGGAAGGCTAACTGAAAGAAGCTTTTATACAGCACTGTTACTGACAGGTAATGACCCTTAGGACGCTACCCCAATAAAATGCTGGAAACCACACAATGTACAAAGGAATACAACAGGAAAACACCAACATTAAGTGAATGAGAGAGTCCCGACTGGATCGCAGTACTCCGCGCAGTGCAGTGGAGTCCCGTGATTCTGGATTCTCTTGCGGTGCTGATGCACCTTCCCACTCCGGGAAAGTGTGAAAAAGGAAACTGGCTCTGTCCTCCTTTAATGCCTGTAGTAAAATGATACAACTGCTCATGGTACATGACCACAACTGAGAAAGAGGATGACAGTGTTGAAAGAGACTGTTCGGCCTACAGTTTTCGCGTGGCCCATCCAACATCAATCCCTTTTCCGAGCACTTGGCCCGTTGCTTTGTACACTA
>NW_025969659.1:0-9062 GCF_021869965.1 Rhincodon typus | reverse complement strand
TATACTTTATTATTGGTTCCAATGTTTGTGGTGCAGTGTGAGAGTGTACAGTCCCAGTCTGTGTTGCAGTGTGAGCGTCTAAGTTCCAGTAGGTGGGGGATTTGTAGTTAATCTGTTGTCCTGACAGTTTCTACAGTTTCTGAAGCACATTCAATTTTAGGAATTCGGGAAATGATCAGAGGAAAAATGCGATATATTTGTGATTTAAATCACGGCCCTTTCAGACAGGACTATTCCGTATAATCAACCTCTTGATGTCTCACCATGCCTTGCTGCCCATGAGACTTTTTCATAAGGAAGCATGTTGTCATTTAAGACAAGAGGAAGCCAATATGTGCACTCCAAACTGCCAGAAACAGCAAGTTAAGAGTGATCCAAAACCTGTTTTGGAGATTGTAGTTTGAGGGCTATATTATTGGCGAGGACAACTGTGATAACTCCCTGATCATTCTGTTCAAAGAAATGGTTCCATGGGGCCTTTTACATGCAGCCAAGTAGGCAGGTAGCAATTCAGTCCAGCATCCCCTCTGAAAGATTGCACTTTTGCCAATGCAGCACCTGTGCTGGACTGCTGCATTGATGTGTGTGAAATCTTGTTCTATTTATTAAATCCCTCGAGTCAGAGTTGAGATGAGTGTGCTGCTATTGAGACACTGCAGTGATTACCCTCACTTTCAACCGTTTCTTCTCTTTTCAGTCAAACATCAGCGTCTAATCCCGAGGTGTGTACAACTTTGCAGGAAATCATCTGACAACATTCGTGAACATGAACATTCCCAATCATATGAACAGATTGTATTTTTTTTCTTGTTAAACACCTATCTTTAGTCTAATAAAATGCCATGTTGCTTTGTGTTGAAATAAACAGAATCGGTTTTGGTCTGTATTTCATTGGAAGGTGTTCGTCTTCTATTCAATTTAAAATTTCAAACAGAATTTATTCCAGGTCATTTGTCTGTCTACACAACTACGACATTACCTTTACCTGCGTCAATTAATTCACTGAATACCAGGCATCGAGATTTTGTGTTCTTCAATGAACTGTTTGAAGGATTTTCATTTGTTACCATTTCACCTGTTCACGTCCCATTAAAGAATGACTACAATGTGTTATAACTATACGTGGGCAGACTGTTGTATTGGTATTTATTGTACCTGCTCCTTCCATCACTCTGAACGCATACAATGTGTTGAGACTGCTGCAGATTCAAAGTGTAAATGTGGATGTGCAATGAAGGTGGGGGGTGTCCGAAAATGTATAGTTTAAATATTTTATTTCGTATTTCTGTCATGTTTGAAGTCAATTCTATCAGTATAAACACCAACTTCTGGAGTCCCCCACAATGCTGTTGACTGTATTACACATATACCTGAGGACTGGGATTAAGGCATGAGGCCAGGCAAACTGATTCATATTCAGTGTTTTCGCGCTTAAATTCTCAAGGCTAATTATTTTGGGAATTGTTTTAAGATTGCATTTTGTGAAAACTTACGGTCTTGCACCTTGATGGCCTTTTCATAAGAAATACCAATGCAAATAGAAAACAGCTTCTACAGAAGACAGTGCTCAGGTTTTGGCAAGTGGACTCAAATTTGTACAGGTATTGTCACGGAGAATGTAACAGTTAATGGTAACTTCCAGATAACTGCAAAGTTTTTAAAACAAATTTAAACAAGCAGGCTGACAATGATTGCTTTTAAAAAAGCCGAAAGAAGTGCGGATGCTGTAAATCAGAACCAAAAACAAAGTTGCTGGAAAAGCGCAGCAGGTCTGCCAGCATCTGTGAAGGAAACAACGTAGTTAACGTTTCGGGTCCGCTGATCCTTCCTCAGAACGGAATGGTTGTTTAAAATTTTGCTCAATCCAGAAAATTCTGACAGCTGTTTTGCTCAGGTGAACGAGGTGCAGCGTGTGTACATGTTCTTCCTGACTACAAAAAAAAGGATCCTGTGCAATCATACATGGAGCTGCCAAGACGCACAGGTGCACTCTCCTGCTGACGCCAGCAACAATCCTAAATTGGTTGTTAGCATAATTATTAGCACAAAGAGTAAACATTTAGCAATTATTTTCCAATCACAGAATCATTTTCCACCACTGAAACATAAATGTTATTGAACAAGACGGAGTCACAAGCAATCTGTCATCTTTCTGATTATCGCGGCAAATTATCACCATTGGAGTACCAGCAACCACCAAGATGATATGATATTTGCTGCAACTTCGAGAAAAGCAACACCATGTTCTCTTAATTGTCAACTTTAAAAGAGCACTAGGTAACCCACGTGCGTCTACAGATTCCGAGTGATCCCTTAAATCGCAACAGATGGCTGACTGAAAGAAGGTTTTATACAGCATCGTTACTGACAGGTAATGACATTTAGGACGCACCCCAATCAAATGCTGGAAACCACACAATGTACAAAGGAGTATAGCAGGAAAGCACCAACATTAAGTGAATGAGAGAGTCCCGACAGGGTCACAGTAGTCCGTGCAGTGCTGTGGAATTCCGTGAATCTTGATTCTCTTGCGGTGCTCATGCACCTTTCCACTCCGGGAAAGTATGCAAAAGGAAACTGGTTCTGTCCTCCTTTAATGCCTGTAGTATAAGGGGACATCTATTTATTGTACGCGACCACAACAGAAGTAGAGGATGACAGTGTGGAAAGAGGCTCTTCGGCCTACAGTTTTCGCATGGGCCATCAAACGTCAATCCCTTTTCCTTGCACTTGGACCGTAGCCTTGTCCACGATGGAATTCAAGCGATCAACTCAATACTTCTGAGATGTTGTGATAGTTCCTACCTCTATCCTCCTTTCAGGCATTGAGTTTCAGGTTCCCACCACCCTCTCGGTGAAAATAAAATCTCGTTAGATCCTATAAACCTCCTAATCTTTGCCTTTATTGCACATTTGTGTGGACTTTCTCAGAAATGATGGGGCTCAGAGATACCAGATGCTACACAGCGACCAACTTTCTCAACAGGAAAATGTCTGATACTAATTCAGCCTAAAACCCTTAACCATTCACATATTGCGTCTCGTGCTGCTGTTTCAGCTTCTTCCTTCGACGAGTGCAGTTGTCATTAACTGAGAGGTTGAGGGGAGCTGGGAGAAACGGGATTTTGGAGGAATTTAATGTGCTGATTAGACAGTTTTCTGTCTCCATTGCTTTTGCAGATTTTGTCCATCCGTTTCACGCGAAAATTTCCCTGGTTTTGACGGGCTCAGGGCCCCCTCTTGTGGTAGAATGCTGAAGTACCAACAATGGTTCAGAGCAGTTCAAAAAATTCCAGGACAGCATCGTGCAAACCAGGAGAAAAAAAGCTGCAGTGAAACCAGACTGAAAATGTTCCAGACAGTACAGCAAAAGAACTTTGCAACAAATTTTGCATTGATGTCATTCTCTGCTGGCTGTAGTGCATGAAATAATTTTGAGAACAAAAATATGCGTCCCGCCGCGGCTCTGACGTGTGGGAAAATTATTTCGTTCTCTTTTAAACTCCAGCAGATACAAGCTTGGTCTGACCGACCTTTTCTCATAAGACAATCCACCCATTCCAACATGCAATGCAGCTGCGCAGAGAACAGTAATATAATATAGACTGATCATGAAGCTCCCGTCACAGAGAGCTCTCAGCACAGCGAGCAAGATATTTCCTGCAGAATCTTACAGGTAACTCACAAGATTGTACAGGTACAACTCACACAATGGTGCAGCTTGTACTAGAATTCAAACTCAGAATAACAGCGTCCTGTTCATTCAAATGTAGACCCTTCATGCTTAACGAGTGTGAGTTATCTCAGTTTATCTCAAATATATTTTTAAGAGAGAAGCGCACGATCACCAAGCTTTCCACGATTGAGAAGAATAGGTCAAATCAAGAGGGAGGCACGTTCTGAGTGTGTGTATTGGAGCAGAATGTGAAGAGGCACTTTTTGCTTTTTTAGGTTCATCATTTGGAAGGTTTTTTGACGGGGTAACTTGAAGCCCAGCATTGGGGGCACAGAATAAATCGACCAGTGACATCACAGGAAAGCTTAAAGTTCATTGGTTTGTAATAGCTGCTAATTTGACGACGACAGCTTATCGTTAGATTAAAGGTAAATAGGAGAAATATGCTTCAGAGTAAAAACTAAAAAAGAGTAGGAAATTAGAAGAAAAAACAAATTCAGAATTAATAAAATAAAACAAATAAGCATGGTGAGGCATGCATTGTATCTGCGTGATAGAGCCATCGATACAGAGAATCAGACAGCGCTGAAACAGACCCTTCATTAAACCAGTGCACGCCGACCAAAATCCGAAAGGAAATGAGTCCCAACTGCCGGCACTGGGTCCAGATCCCTCCAAACATTTCTTACTCATTACTTGTCTATTTTAAATTTTAAACGTTCTCACTGTACCTGTATTCACCACATCCTCTGGAAGTTCATTCCAGACACCAAACAATGTCTATGTACAAAAAATCGCTCTCATGTTTCTTTTAAATATTTCTCCTCTCACTTTAAAATATGACCCCGAGTCTTGAAATCCTCCATCCTCGTGAAAAGACACCTACCATTCACCTTATTTTTGCCCTCCAATGCGATTTCGTAAACGTCTGCATGGTGATCCTTCAACCTCCCACGATCCAGTGAAATAGTCCCAGCCTGTCCAGCCTCCCCTTGTAACTCAAACCCCCCTTTCCTGGCAACATCTTGGGAAATCTCCTCTGTATCCTCTTCAGCTTAATGATGTTCTTCCTATAACATGCAACCAGAACTGGACACAGTACTCCAGAAGAGGCCGATACCGGGGGAGATGGTAGACCCCATTGATGTCACAGTGGCCACATCTGTATCAAGTGTTGGTTGCTTGAGGAAAACTTTGAAGATACCGGTGTGACTTGTTCAGGTAATACAACGAACCTCTTAAGTATGGGGGTGTCAGTTTTAAACCTTTACCTCTGATACAATCAATGCATTCACTTCTTCACATAAGTCAACAAAGTGAATAAGCAGCCCCACAGATCAAAGGATTGCAATCAACAACCAGGTACTGAAAACTCTTTGTCAGATTAACAATTTAACTCGTACTCTTAGCTTCTCCCGTGACACAAAATAGATTATATTTTGATAGAATCGGGATTACTTTTGCGCCTGGTTGGAGGCAATAGCAACCGTTCCGGTATTGAGTAGATCTTTAACGGTAAGACCTGGGGCACAGTGTGTGAGGATTCCTGGGATCTGGCCCATGCCAGTGTTGTCTTCAGACAGCTGACATGTGGCCCCGCTCTGTTGACCTCAGGAGGAACCACTTTTGCCCAGATTGACCGGGTAATCTGGCTGGACAAAGCGAAGTGCAAGGGAAGAGAATCTTTTCTTTCTGGCTATCCTTCCTCACGCTCAGCTCATCCTGAGTGTGACTAGAAGGAAGATGCCAGTGTGATCTGTTCTGGTAAGGAGCTTGCTGAATGATCGTTTGAACCTTAATCGGTGAACATTACGAATTGTTTTCATATATTGCGACGAGCTGTTGTCTTTCTGAAGTAAAATCTCAGTCTTTGAGATTCATGAATATTTTTACAATACATTTCACAGAGCCTGATTTTTTACAGACTCCTCCTCCGTCCACACCTGCAGGTATTTATAACTAAGACTGTTTTTACTGTTCATGTTAGAGTTTGGATTCGGGAATGTAGTTTTATTGACGTAGTTATACTTTTGTTAATTTTTGACGGTTATATTAGTTTCAAATTGAATGCAACATTTGAAATGTTCAAGGTGGACTGTGTCGATGCTAAATATTTCTGTAATCCTGCCATTTAGAACAAGGAGATAAAATCAGTTCCATTCTTGATGCTGTTTGCGTCGCCCTCGTAGCCCTGTTACTGTGTGAATTGATAATGCTACTGGTTGTAAGACGGAGAAAGTTTAAAAGAAAAGGTAAGATTCAAATCTTCCCTCCAAACTAACAACAGCTGACAGATGTTCCTGAATCTACTGATGTGTTGATGATGCTGTAGACAGTTGAACTTAATCGGGCGTAGGGAGATCATTTGAACTTATTAGAAATCAAGGTGAATCCATTTCTGGCCATGTCTTTTGATCAGTGCACTTCTGGAGTGAACGAACGGCAACACTGAAAATGAGTAGTGATTCAGAGTATCCTCATTCACTTCTCCCGTTCCTCCAGCAACTGGGACAACGGAAAAAGTTACTTGGGACAATGGGTCAGAAGTTTTCTTTGAGCTGTTTAGCCTCTGCCTTCAGTTATTTACTTCTCAGTTCCTCTTCATTCATCCATTAGTCATAGTTCGAATTCTTCAGTTCACTCCACTTTCGATCGCAACCATTCCATTGACATGTCACCACAGATGTATCACCGTGAGTGTGCAAAATATGGCATTTCATATAGTGATAATTGGAACTGCCGATCTGGTGAATCTGAGATAACAAGGTGCAGAGCTGGGTGAACACAGCAGCAAAAGCAGCATCAGAGGAGCAGGAATGCTGACGTTTCCAGCCTCGACCTTTCTAGATGCTGCTTGGCCTGCTGTGTTCATCCAGCTCTCCACCTTGTTACCTCGCATTTCATATAGTGACAAGATACTGTAAAAGCAAGGCCATGACAAACTGATGTTATCCTCAGATGTCAGTCAGTTGAGCGTACAACCTCATTCCAAATGATTTCCAAATGAATCTCTGTGTGACAGAATTCGTGTCATTTCTTTCAGTGCGTTATCAGTGAATGTATGTGAGTATTCGTGTGTTGTTGTGAGTGAATATCAATATATCATTGAATGTCGATGCGTCAGAGAGTGTGCGAAAGCATATGAATGTTTGTAGGTGAGTGAGTGTGTGAGCTTGTGTGTCAATGAATGTTAATGTTTGTGTTAGCCACTGTCAGTGTGTCAGTGAGTTTGTGAGAGAGAGTCTACGTGTGTTTCAGTGCATTTGCATCTGAGTGCTTGTTAGTGTATCTGTGCCTGTATGTTTTCGCTTGTGTCAATGTGTTGTGAGCGTTGGTGTAACTGTGTGTTTGTATCAGTGAGTGTCTGTGCTTGTGTTCGTCAATGTGTGAGCGTGAGTGAGTCTCAGAAAGTCTGTTTGTGTGTCAGGGAATGTGTGTATTTGTGCATGTCGGTGAGTGTGTGCCTTTGTGTGTCAGTCAGCCTGTGAGTGTGAATGCATGACAGACAGTTAAAAGGACAGTGTTAATCGAAGACTTGGCAGTGAAATTAGGCTTGGGAAGATTCAGTGGGTCGAATTTCCGCATGAGGTAGTAAGTTTACTTGTTTGATAGAAGGACTGTCCAAGCCCCAAGCAGTCTAATTTTTAAACAAATATACCAATATATTCCTCCTAAATTTTAATAAGTTTCTACCATGTCCTTCTATCACTTCAAAATAACGTGTATTGACTTTTCGAAAAATAGTGTTACTTTCCGTAATATCAGAGATTCGCAGATGATTACTGTACAAAGGGAGACCACAGGACCCACCTTGTCTATCCTGTCCTCTGAAGGAGCATCATGATTTTGTGTCATTCCCTTGCTTTTTCCCCATAAACCTGCGAAATGTTTCTGTTTCATTAATCATTGTTGCATTTTGAAAGTATCAGATGATTTGGTCTCCTCGCACACTTCACTCAGTGAATTCCAGACGTGAGCTCTTTGTGCGACAAACGTTTCTTCTCACATTGCATTTATTTATTTTGCAAAACTCTTTGAAACTATGCCCTCTGGTTCTCGAAAACATGTTTTTGAATGAGATGAATAGTTTTACCCCATCTGCTCTCTGCAATGCCTCATCATTTTGTAAACCTCTGTCAAATTTTCTCCCAGCTTTCTCATCTCCTTGGAAACCGTCCATACTTCTCCAATATATTCTTATAACGGGAGTTTCCACGAGTTGCAAATTTCTCGTAAAACTCTTCTGTACTCTCTCCAGTGCATTCGCATCCTTCCAATTCTATGCTGCTCAGAGCAACTGTAAACATTTCTCCAACTGAGGTCCAACTCGTGTCTTAAACAAGTAAAATAATTTGCAAAACTTTCCGTCAATGAAACTCTCCAACATCAATAAAATTCTGAAATCAAGTGCACATTAGTTGTTAAGGAGAGTTATGAGACCCCAATTTACAAACTAATAGACAGTTCCGAGATAGAAGCCAGAGGTGCACTTCAAAACCTCTCTTCCTTTAAAGAGTCGCACGCTGATTCTGGCACGGCATTTGCTCCTGTACCGGAAGAGCGCCCCCTCGTGCGGCGGTGCCTGTGACCACAGCTTTCTTATAAACCCTGCAAGCAAGACAACAAAATGTTCATCTGTCCGACGTCCATACTTCCACAGGTGCCGTCGCCGACCAGTGGGTTTCACCTTCTGTCTTGTAACAAGGAAGTTATGAAGAGATTGACAATATTTCAGTGGGCAAGGATTCGGCTCAGGCAGCGGGCTCGGGTACACAGTTCGACACTTTCAACTCCCCTTTTCTATTGCTCAGTGGTTAGAGGAGTGATTGGGCACGAATCGAAGCTCGGTCACTGTCCTCATTGCTCAGAAGCCCCATCATACTGAGTGAATATTGTCGTGGCCTGTCATCTGATATCCGGTTTTAAAATGTAAATTTGGAGTAACAATACAAGGCCACAAACGCCTCTCAAATCTACAGGGCCTTCAATTATTTCGCATATTGGAACGACCTGGATTGGGAGAAGGTCGATTTCTGAATTGAAAGAAAAAAAATCGTAAAAATTATCCTCTTTGCGACATTTTGTGACCCCACAGCCCAGGGCCATCATTTTTCGCATTCGCAGCTGGCACCTTTTAAATGAGGCGGGAAGAGACTCCGCTCACTGACACTGTGTGAACGAAATAGATCATACATTATTCTCTGCTCTGAGATAGGAGACATTAGCTTCAGCAACAAGCTGTACTGTGTGAGGTCGTGTCAGTTCAATGGCAGGACCGACTTCTGTTGCCTGATACCGAGTTTCTCTGACAAAATGATGTGGGCTATTCATCTTGATACACCGCAACAAATGTGCTCCCTCAATTGTGTCCGCTGACAAACTGACG
>NW_025969658.1:0-14235 GCF_021869965.1 Rhincodon typus | reverse complement strand
TAGACAAGGGTCTAGGCCCGAAACGTCAGCCTCTCTGCTCCTATGATGCTGCTTGGCCTGCTGTGTTCATCCAGCCCTGCACCTTGTTGTCTCAGATTCTCCAGCATCTGCAGTTCCTACTATCTCTGGTTTAGATTTAGGACCCTTGTTTCAGATTCGAATTATTTACTCACCATCTCAATGAAGAATTCTGTCATATTGTGGTCACT
Source organism: Rhincodon typus (assembly GCF_021869965.1). Lineage (NCBI taxonomy): Eukaryota > Metazoa > Chordata > Chondrichthyes > Orectolobiformes > Rhincodontidae > Rhincodon > Rhincodon typus. The sequence continues at coordinate 14,026 of NW_025969658.1, read as the reverse complement.
GTTCCCCAAGGGACTCTGCACAAGAATCCTGTTAATGAATCCTTTCTCTGTGTACAATACCTGGACTAGAATAGCCTGTTCTCTGGCTGATTCCTGAAAGTATTTGTCTCAATGAAATTCTCCTTCACAATACCATTGTCCAATCTATATGCAAATTAAAGTCACCCATAATTACAATTGTATTCTTAGTGCATGCATCTCTGGTTTCATGTTTAATACCTTCCCTTACATTTCCTCTACTGTTTGGGGGCCTATAGACAACCCCCAACAATGGTTTCTGCTCCTTGGTGTTTCTTATCTCCATTTATACAGATTCCACATCATACTTTACTGAACCAATATCCTCCTTACTATTTGCACTGAATACTCCTTTAATAACAATGCTACACCACTTGACTTTTTTGTCTGTCCTTCCTAAATAACGAAAACCCAATTCCAAATCAATGATGTTAATGTAGGGAGGGGAACATCACCTATAAAACAATATACTCACAGTCTCAATCCAGAGAAATTAGCTGAAGTCAGCAAAGGAATTCAGTTCATGCTGGCCAATGGTATGATGGAACCATGTCATAGCAGGTGGCGCTCACCTATTGTGATGGCACCAAACCACACAGGTCACAACTCCTATCCTAATCCAAGATTTGAGAACTGCATTGAAAAACATACTGGACTCCAAGATTCATCAACAAAATCAGTTTGCTAAAAGAACATTGGCAAGTTCCACTGACTGATAGAGCCAGAGAAATATCAATGCTTGTAACAGTGGGTGGACTTTATCAATGCAAAGTCATGTCATTTGAAATGGAAAATGCATCAGCAATATTACAATAATTGATCAGTAAGTAATTGAAGGACTATATAACTTCATGATTTACCTCGATGACTTGGTTGTATTCAGCCAAACCTGGTGAGAACATATACGCCATTTAATAAATTGTTTGATCAGTTAAAAGAGCTAATTGCTTGTGAATCTGCCTAAAAATGTATTTGCCAAAGCAAAAGTGCATTATTTAGGTCACACGAGTATAAGGCCAAGTAGCACTTAAAGAAGTGAAAGTACGTATTACTTTGAATTTCCCTGTGCCTAGGAAAAAATTCAAAGTTCTGCACTACATTGACATGAGTGGATTTTATTGGAGGTTTGTTCCAAACCACAGTACTGCAGTGGCTCCTTTGACAAACTCATTAAAGGAAGTCAAAAAATTTGAGTGGACTCAAGAATGTCAGAGTGCCTTTGACAACTTGAAAATTGTGCTGAAAACCACAATGGTTTCAGCAGCACTAAATTATGCTAAGCCATTCAAACTAGCTGCTGATGTCAATGACATTGGTGTGGGTGCCATATTAAAAGATGATAAAATGGGGACAAAATTGCTTGTCAGTTATTTTTCAAATACCTAAATGAACTGCAACAGAAATATTTGTTACTGAGTCTTGTGTTGGCTCTACATCAATTTGAAATTTGTATCACCTACAATGTAGTAGAAGCTTATACATACAGGTCACAATCGTTTCATCTTTTTGACAAATTTCTGGTACAAGAACTTATGGCTGTTTTGTTGGAGTTTAATCCTCCAGCCATCCAATTGAAAAATTGTCCACATGTCTGGAAAAATAAATGAAACAGCAGGTACTTTACCAACAGCATATATGAAGGAAACAGAGTGCTATGATTCACATAGACTTATATAAAATATGGCTAAAATGAAACTCATTGTGCTTAATGTCAATTTTTATCATCATATACAAGACAGGAATAGTGTTCAGAAGAATGTTTGAGAAATGAGTGCTTTAATCAAAGATTGTAACAGGGAATAGGCACTGAACGTCATTAACTTGCTTTTGATTTAAATAATCAAAGATTAACTTTAGCTTAGAAAGAAAAAAAAAGAGTTTGAAAGCTTTTAGGTCAGTTTAGAGGGAGTTCTGACTGAGGTCTGGAACAAATACAGTTTCTCTCCTAGAAAGAAGCATAAGGAAGTTCAAGGAAAACACAGTTACTTTAGTATAAAAATTTAGCTTGTGAAACTTCCAAAGCAGGAGTGTTCGGTTAGAAATCTGCAGGTTATTAGAAGACTGATGAAGTCTAAACTTTCAGTTTTGTGGGTATTCATGTGAGAAGACTTCATAATTCAAAGGACAGAACCGGAGAGAAGTGGTTAAGCCAAACTTTAATTTTTTTGTACAGAAGTGTAACTTGTCTTCATTTGAATCGCTGTGAGATGAGTGTTGGAGAATAGATGTTTTTGCATGTTTTATAAAGATCATTCAAACTGTGTTCAAGATTTAGACAGTTTGGATTTTTTGTGTAATGAACCTCTGATTTATTCTTAAAAGAAAATCTGTGGTCTTCTGTCAATATTTCAGTGATTGCCCACCAAGTCAAAGAAAAGGCAAATATATGTCAAACCAGATTTCATTCAGGAATCTGACTTGTCAAGGAACACCATCAGCTGGAATCATTTTATTATTTCACAACTTTATTAACAAAATGAACAGAACCATGTACAACTTTGTTAGATTTCTGTTTCTATATTGTATGTGTTAAGAGGGACAGATTTTTAATATTTTTAAGTTCTGAGAGGGGCATTGGGCTATCTGAAAATTTGTTTATATGCATTTCAATGAGGTTTTACAAAATACACAGAGGTGAATAGTTCTTTGCTGTAGAAAAGGGTACAAAGAGAAAAAAAATTGGGCTGTTGCCATGCAATAAGATATCCTGTGACACAGGGAGACAGAGTGTGAGGAAAGTTATTTACAAAAACAGAACCAGCTAGAAGATCACTGAGTGAGGCTTCTTTCAGTGAGGACGTCTTTCAGAGAGAGGAGGCCTGTAACATCAGCAGTGTAGTTAAGCACTCCTTAGAGCAGTCAGGGCAGAAGAAAAGAAGTCCCGATTGACTCAAACATTAGTAACACAAGAGCTCTAGAAACAGAGATAGTAGGAACTGCAGATGCTGGAGAATCCGAGACAACAAGGTGCAGGGCTGGATGAACACAGCAGGCCAAGCAGCATCATAGGAGCAGAGAGGCTGACGTTTCGGGCCTAGACCCTTCATCAGAAACAGAAGGCTTTAAGGTGTCTGAAAGGAAGACATCCTACAAGGCTGGCAGATGCATGGGTTTAATGACCCCATGTTAAGAAGTAAGTGTGCTGTGTTAGTAGTCTGTTTAATTATCAACCCCTCACAACCATCATGGCACCTCTCCGATTCACTTAAGAGGCAGTTTAGGAAGTGCAGACTCACAATGAATGGTGCACCAGCAACTAGCATTGAAAGGCTGCAAGCAGCAGCAAGGAACAGCTTGCACACAAGGGCAGGCACCCAGCTCATAGAGTAAACCAGAGCGTATCTCAGGACTGATCACTTACTCTGTTTGGCCTGCATGCTCACAGCATCCATTCCTTGCTACACCATGCCCATAACCACATTGGTGCTTCAGCAAAATACCAAAGGCTAACAGTGCTGCTGCATTTATATGCTCTTTAGTGCAGACACATTGACAGAGTGCTCATCAGTCAAGAAATGTATGGGTGAAGTGGGGTCAACTTAATGAATGGCTCATAAGATGTCACACTTACAGAATGAGCCAGCTGTCTGCATACACTACATATTCATTCAACCAAATGGTCCTGGTCATAAGCTGGGTAGCAGGCAGGGGATGATCCTCAGTCTAATGGTCAAGGGCCCTGGCACTATCAGTCATGGGCACAATCCACACACAGTCCAGGAGCTTGGCATGGTAAGTCACCTGCGTGGGATACTTACATTCAGGGCATCTGTCCCAGCACAGTCAGGAGGGTAGGTAACTGTCAGTCCTGTTGGACCATCACATCCTGTCTGTTGGGGAGCTGCAAACATAGTAGCAAGCATTTGGTAAGTCATGGTTAGGGGGCATTCAGAGTTGGTGACAGGTCTGGGGCAATTACAGTTCTGGGTGTCCACCTGTTGACATTTCAAGAAATGGGGGCAGCAGGAGGTGAAAACAAGGACAGTGACTGGAGGAACCCCCGGGTAAATGAGGGGTATGCAGTAGGGGGTGTTAATTGGTAGTGACCACCACTGTGGCAGCATAGAGGAGCTCAGTAGGCATAAAGATGGGTTCAGGGGACTGAGGAATAGTTGTAGGCCATTTTCCTTGTGGTGGATTTCAACATGGGTCAAAGTAGGATCTCTGGCTAATAGGGCATATGGAAACAGGATCAGCTGTGGGGGTGGTACCTGGCAACCAAGCAGGGCCTATTGGTAACACTATCCAACACAAGCTGCATACCCTGCCATCACTTTTTATTCTCTAAAAGAAGTGCTAATAGAAAATATCTGTGACAATACCTAGGTTGGGCAGAGTAAGTGTCACTTTGATGGGCGGCATCCCATGCTTATGGATGCTAATACATTGAAGCAACCATTACACAAAGCAACTGTTTGCAAACCCCAGCCACATTTACTTTGCAATCATTTCACTGCCCATTTGCTATGCAGACAGAGTGAAAATGCTTAGGTGTCAGATACTGGTCAAAGGTGATTTGCAGCATGACATTTCTGCTTGCAAATTGAACTTGGGCTTCTCAATGTTTTGGAAGTCAGAGACAATGACATTACAAAAGATCATTGCTGACTGAAGGAGAACCACTTTTCGTGCAAATTCCAAAGGTGCTGCAAGAGCCACACAATTTCACATCTTTATCTATCACAGAATGTTATGATAGTCTGAACTGAATGCAGTGAGAAGTTGAGTATTTGATAAAAGTCTTGGATAGCAGAGTGTCAGCGTGGTGCAGACACTCCCTTCTTGATGACGTGTTGTGGTCAATCAGCCAGGGCTGGCCTTCACCATGTTGCTGTACGTGCTGAACTTGAATATGGATGAACGATGGAGACATGTCCCTCATTATTAGGGTACAGCACGTCTCACCCCAAGGTGAAGTGTGCTCAGCCCTCATTTACAATGTATGCTGCCGGTCACTGTTCTGAGACAAAAGAGCCTCTTTCAGTCCTTCAGTTCCCATTTGAAGTCATTTCCACCGACATTCCTGTACGCTGCCACTAGTGAGATTCTGGTCACTGTGGCTGCCTGCCTAAGAAAGTGAAGACAGATGAAGGAAAACCAGGGCTTACTACAAAACCAGGAGCAGCAGAAGACCAGAGCAAAGGATGAAGAACACTCAGCTCAGGAGAGGTCACAGCCGCAGGCCCCCTCAGGAGATATAGGGTGCACAAGAGGGCCAGAAAGTTTCAGTCCTGATTCTTTTTCCTGGGGATGAGCAAAGCATAGCGCACTGCAGGTTGCGCATGTCCTGGGATATCATGACAGAATTTTGCCAGATGCTGGTGTGGGACAACAGAGCTGCAAATGTGGAGGGTCATCCTCTCCCAGAGGCTGTGAAGGTGACTGCTGCTTTGAACTTGTACGTGACTGACTCCTTCCAGGACATGAAGAGTGTTCTATGTGGAATCTCTCAGTCATGCACCCACAAATGCATTACGGTAACGTGCAAGGTCAAACCAATGCATTTTATTCCCCCATGAAAAGATCAGTTCTTCAGCCCAGGCAACAGGATTCTGGAATGAAGTTGGGCTCCCGAGGTGCAGGGTGCCATCGATTGCATACACATGGCTCCGAGGCAGCTGTTTCACAACACTGTACCATTTATAAATAGGAAGGGGTTCCATTTTATTAATCTGTGATCACCGATAACACTTTCTTAAGTTGTGTGCCTGTTACCCTAGCAACCGCAACAATACCTACATGAAGCACATTCATGTACCTGGTGCATTTGACAGCCCAGGTGCATTACTAAGCTGGTGATTGGGGGACAAGAACTACTAACTATAACCATGAATCATGACACCATTGGGCAAAACACTGACTGAAGTGGAATGCAGGTTTAATGCCACTCATGACCAGGACCACGGCGGACAGGGCCATTGAAGGTGTGGTTCCTCTGCTTGGACCAGTCGTGGGGAGCCCTCCAGTACAGGCCAGATACAGTGTGCTGTGTCATCCTGACTTGCTGAGGTTTGCACAATTAGAATGTGCTGAATGCTGAGAACAGGGAAATGGGAGCAGTCTTCTGAGGAGGACAAGTTGAGCAGGGTGGAGGAAGGTGCTGTTGACCATGACAAGGTTCAGCTGCACGTAACAAACAAGACAAAACTGAACGGACATCCACTTCCAATTGGTGAGAGCTGGGTGCAGCAGACCATCACTGACTGTAAAATATTCATTGGTCAAGGAGCCAAAATCTGGTTTGCACTGTCAGGATGAACCTCAGCCTCTCTTGGTTTTATTTGCATTCACTTTTTCCATCTATAAATAAAAGCTCACACTTGCATTTGGAGATACTAGGAACTGCAGATGCTGGAGAATCTGAGATAACAAGGTGTAGAGCTGGATGAACACAGCAGGCCAAGCAGCATCAGAGGAGCAGGAAAGCTGACGTTTCGGGCCTAGACCCTTCTTCAGAAATTTGTTGTAGGCAGAAAAATATACTCCATGGGCTACATAAGCTAAGCAAAGTTGTGTAACTAATTTGGCTTCAGCTGCAAAAAAAATTAGCAGCATTATCGAGTCTGCTTTCATTGAAAGGGGCTGGAGTCTTAATAGATTCTAAAACAATTTGGAGACAGAGTTTAGGAAAAAAGCAGGACTGTCATCTCTTCCTTCCCCAACAACTGTTTCTTTTTCATTCTCAGCACGAATATGCCTAATGACATTTTTTGGATAGAAGTTTAGATGGGAGTTCTTTTGGAACAAGTAACATTGTTGATGGTGTAAACATATTTTTTCAATTTCTCATGCCTACCACTCCCAACAGTTAGGAAGGGCTTGGCAACAAAAGAGGGTGTTCATAAAATGTAATTTAAAAGTGATTAACTTAAAGACTTGCCAGCAAGTTTTGAAATTTACTGCTGAGCAAACATATCAATCACATTTCCTAGAATTTCCATAACGTTATTTTAGTATTGCACGCTTAAGTGCCAAAGTTAACACACTGTTTAATGCTGCAGAATGATCCCTGACTCTTAATTACCAACAATAATGAAGAACAGGCAAATAAAAACGTTCATTATATTGGGATTATTGGGTTACTGGAGCTGCCAGCTCCTCATGTCAATTTGCACAGCCAAAAGCAACCCCACTGCAATCTGCCAATTTCACTAAGACTAAGGAAAGATTCTACATTTTATAAACTGAACAATAGGAGCCAAATATTCTTGAACTACAATAAACCCAACACAGAAACAGCTTGCACCTTGCAGTATATTGTAAGATCTGAATATGCTGTTATACTGCCCTCTCAGCTGCTCGCTCAGTTGGTGAGGTGTAAATAAAGTTAGTTTAATAATGACTGCCTGCTGAGAGTCCATGTTAATCCTTTCTCAATGTAATATCCAACAGAAAGATGACAACGAAGGTAGAATTCTTTTTCATTCCATTTCAGAAACTACAGACTGAGGAACATTGTGACACATTTTTGGAACTTCTAAAGTTGATTCAGAAAGTTTGAAAGATTGTGTACCTGACTATGTTATGTACATGGAACAATGAGTCTATGCAGTATGTAACTTGTAGTAGCTTCCTGGCTGCTAAAACAGAGAGATTGCCAACATGGGCAAACAGCAAGGGATACTGGGTACATTGGCCAACTGAAACTCTGAAATCACAAAACTCACACACCAGACACAGTGTAAACACAGCAGCCAGGTGCTAATGATATTAGCATAATGTAAAGAACAACAGTTGATCGGGAATGACATATCCCACCAAACAAAGGTGGGCCCAGACAGAAAGGCACTGGGTCCTACTACACAAAGAAACTACCAGTAGCATGCCATTCAAAAGATTGACTTGTGTTTCAAACTATTAAGTGTATCTCCCTGATTGACCAGAATTATAGCAAGTTCCAGGAAACCATCTAAAGGGTGTAAAAATTGAGTTCATCTACAGACTCCTCCCTTGGGACCGCTCTTGGAATCATGAGGCCTTCTGAGGACAGCAGCACGGCAAAAGGCAGTGACCAGCTGATCATCCAGACAGAGAGGAAGGAAACAGCTTCGCAGACCCAGAGACAGAGCCGCAAAGAAAGCGACTGCGTAAATTTACAAGAGACTCGGAAAGTACTGTAACCTTAAGGAGCTAAACAGGATTAGGGATTGTATGTTCAGTATTAATGATTATTGTAATTTTGTTCCTAGTGAAGTGGGAATGTTTTGTTCTGGTATTGGCTTGTTTTCATATTGATTTGACTGCTTTGGTATTGTGGGACACCTGGGCAAATTCATTCATAACATTCTGGTCGGAGTTGTCTCTAACTTGTTTAAAGAGGAAGCAGACAACAAACTGATAAAAATCGAATTTCATTGAACACATATTTCGGAACAATGGGAAATTCAACTATACCCAAAAGGACAGAAATAATTAGAAACAAATGACACACATTTGGCTGAAAGCGAATGAAACAACAGCTGATGATAAAAGGAATGCTTTCTTCACTATGATAAGGCTGAATAATTTTGAGGTGATGTCAAAATAATGTTGCCTGTGAAACCCCAGTACAAGGGAAAATTCTGAAATTAAATGAGATTCTGGACTTATATTACCTTTCCTCATTTAACGTGGAGAGTTGCATTCCACGAAAGGAAGCAGTTGCCAAGATAGACTGTTACAGATGATGTTCTTGAATTAAAGAAGAATGCTAGCCACTTTGAATATGCAGCAAACTTAGAAATTGACCTTAGAGAGGAGGCCAATGCTGAGAGAACAGCCATGAAAAAGGCAGACAGACAGAGTTGCATATTGCAAAGGAGACCTATTCCTAAATTGGCATGAGATCTACTAAATTTTAATGAGGTCCAGTCTATGACAACAAAGTTCACAGTGCCAGTCAGAAATTTGGATTCTACTGCATGGAAACCACCAAATATTTAAAAGCTCTACCTTCACAGTCAAAATGTCATGCCTGTGGGAAAGTCAATAAGATCTGATTGGCATTCAGGAGTAGAGGTAACAGTAATGCTCCCATTTGTGCTAATATTCCAGGTCTCAGCCATGGAGCAGATACACGTCATGGTGGATATAAAGCTGGCTCAAGGGCCTGAAAATTCTCAAATAGAAGTTGATGTTAATCAAGCAGAAAGATCAAAAGTTATAGTCAGAGTGCAAGAAAAATAATACATCAAAAATGAAGTAAAAAGAATGAACAAAGCACCCACAACATAAGTTAAAGTCAGAGATTCACAATTTACTTTCACTGTAAATGCAGCGGTAGCACTGTCTGTTATCTCAAAAGGAAAGTATAAGAATTCTCCAAGTCATTGTCCCTTTTGCAATGCTATTGTAAAACTGAAGAATTGTTCTAATAATTATTCCAGTGTTAACTAAAGTTAACTAAGTTAAAGGAGAATACAGTACTACATTTTATTACTTGCCATGAGGAGTAGTGGTAGTGAGGGGAACTAAGTCTTTCTGGTGGGAACAAATTGGTTAAAGAAAATATGGTTGTTTACAGCAGGGATCAGTAACAGTAAATCTGACATCAAGGAAGGGCTAAAAGAGCACGAAGTGGTCTTTGAGAAAGGAGAACCAAATGATAAAATTAGGCATCACAAGGCCAAAGTGACATAAGGCCACAAGGCCATAAAGGACAATGCACAGCTAACAGTGTGAAAGGCTAGGCCAATGCCTTACGCACAGTTGGAAGCAAAAACTAATGAGCTGGCTTCATTATAAATAACATGGTTATAAACAAGAAAACTGTGGGAATGCGTACATGTCGATTTAAGTTTTTTTTAAGTGGAAGGGAAACAGCACTTTGTTTTTGTTGATTGCAAGAGAAAATGGATAAACATTGAGACCATGCCCAACTATACATGCCAAATCTATTGAGGCTTTGAGAAATTGGTGTCAGAATATGGTCTATATTTACATCAGAAAATTAACAACAGAGTCAAATAGGCTCCAATATTACCATTGCACTCCAGCATTGAATGGTGCTTCAGAAAAGAGTGTACAGATTATTAAAAGGTCTTTGCAGGAGTATTTGCTAACATATAAGTTAGGCAGTAATTTCCATCTTGCTCTTTGACACAGATCAACCTACTGTTCTGCTACAGAATAACCCCAGAGTCTATAACAGGTCACTCAATGAGTTAGTGGTTAAACCTGCTCCTAGCATGATTAAGTTTGATATCAAAAGCAAGGTAAGAAAAAGCAAGACACAGTGAAAATGAGTCATGGTGCACCAAGCATTAACAACAAAAACAGAAGTAGCTGGAAAAGCTCTGCAGGTCTGGCAGCAGCTGTGAAGAAAAACTCAGGAGTTAATATTTCCAGTCTGGTGACCCTTCCTTAGAATTCAGAGTTCCGGACCTGAAATGTTAACTCTGATTTTTTCTTCATTATTAAGAGTGGGACTAATTGAATAGTTCTTTCAGAAAGCAAATGCCTTTCTTCAGTGCTCTCAGATTGCATGCTGCCAGACCTGCTGAGCTTCCAGCAACTTCTGTTTTTGCTCCTGATTTATAGCATTCACATTTTTTTTGGTTTTTACACCAAGCATTAATCTTCGACTGTTCAGTACTAGTTATGGTGAAAATCTACTGAGGTAATAAGGAGAAGCATATGATTGGAACTGCTGGAAATAAAATGTACATTCACATATTGAATGAGATGCCATCAGCGTCACATAAATCATTTGCTTGAAAGAGAAAATCGGACAAAGGGAGAGCTAATGAAACCTTTTGTGGTTCAAATTTGTTTTTTGATGAAGATGAATCAATTGATGTCACAGACCCAACATTATGTGGACAAAATGAAAAAGGCCAGAACATTAATCAGAAGTATGTAGGAAAAAAGAAAGAAGTCGTTCTTATCATTATTTCTCATCAAATGACAATGTTTGTTAAAATACATATGAGTGTTAAGGAGAAACAGTTAACAGGTAAATTTCTCTAGAAGATTTGATTTGTGTCTTTTGGGTGTGATTCCTGCAGAAACAAATAAGCCACAAATCTGTTAAATTTTCCAAGTACTGCTGATGTTGGTTTAGCAATAATGCATTCTGGAAACTTATAATAATTTTATACTTTAAAGTAATTTTTTTTGAAGTGGTGAGGGAGTACAGTATATTGCAAGTTTGAAACATTTTGTTATATACTCTCCTGGCTGCACCCTCTGTTGGCCAGGTGTAAATTTGTTCAATAATGGATGCCTACTGAGAGTCCACAGGCTAATCCTTTCTCATAAGCATGTACCATCTCTTACTGTGCTGTATTCATAGCAATTCTATTAAGAGTGAGACTAATTGAATAGTTCTTTCATTTCCGGGAGCAAATGCCTTTCTTCGGTGCTCTCAGATTGCATGATGACATTTTCTTCATCGACAGCTCTGCAACACCAGTTACAGCTGCTGATAATTGTTCCTATTCCACTATTTAGGCTGGAGCTAGTTTCTTCATTAGCCAGTACCCACAGTTTTCAATTTTTAAAACAACAACTATTTATGCTGAAAATTACAGAGTATTTTTAAACCATTACTTATTCATCCAGAACACACCTTCAATTCATTTAGTTTAATTTACTAATGCTCAGCACCAGTGTGCATTATCTACAAGATGCACTACAAAAGTTCACCAAAGATTCTTAGACTCACTTTTCAAACATATGACCAATTCCATCTAGAAAGACATGGGCAGCAGACACATGTGAATACCGTCACCTGCAAGATCCCCTCCAAGCCACTCATCATCCTGACTTGGAAGTGTATCACAGTTTCTTCAGTGTCACTGAGTCAAAATCTTGAATTAACACCCTAACAGCATTATAAGTCTACCAACAGCACATGGACAGCAACAGCTCAAGAAGCAGCTCACCATCACCTTCAAGGGTAACAGGAGACCAGCAGTAAATTCAGGCCAGACAGCAACATTCACAGCCATAGAGTCAGAGTCATACAATACAGAAACAGACCCTTGAGTCCAACACGTCCACACCGATCAGGCATCTCAATCCAACCTAGTCCCATTTGCCAGAATTTGGCCCATATCCCTCTACACCCTTCCTATTCATATATCCATCCAGATGCCTTTTAAATGCTGTAATTGTACCAGCCTCCACCAATTCCTCTGGCAGCTCACTCCATTCATGCATCACCCTCTGCGTGAAAAAGTTACCCCTTAGGTTCTTTGTAAATATTTCCCCTCTCACCTTAAACCTATGCCCTCTAGTTTTGGGCTCTCCAACCCTAGGAAAGCCATTCACTCTCCTCTCTGCCTCCCTTTCTAACCTTCCTATAGTATCTATATCCCAGAATCTTGGCTATTCACCCTATCCATACCCCTCATAATTTTATAAACCTGGACAATGTCACCCTTCAGCCTCCTATGCTCCAGGAAAAAAAAACCCAACCTATTCAGGCTCTGCCTAAAATTCAAGCACTCCAGTGCTGGTAACTTCCTTGTAAATCTTTTCTGCACCCTCTCAAGGTTAACAACATCCTTCATATAGGAGGGCGATCAGAATTGTATGCAATATTCCAAAAGTGGAGTCATCAACATCCTGTACAGCCGCAACATGACATCCCAATTCCTACACTTAATGCACAGACCACTGAAGACAAGCATGCCAAAACCACCCTGTCTACCTGCGATTCCATTTTCAAGGAACTACGCACCTGTACCCCGAGGTCTCTGTTCAGCAACACTCCCCAGAGCCTTACCATTAAATGTATAAGTCATGCCCTGGTTTGCCTTAACAAAATCAACACCTCACATTTATCTAAATTAAACTTCATCTGCCACTCCTCAGCCCATCGGTCCATCTGATCAAGGTCCCGGTTTTACTCTTGAGATAATTTTCTTGACTGTCCGCTACACCACCTATTTTGGTGTCATCTGCAATTTTACTAACCACTCCTCCTATAGTCAAGTCTAAATTATTAACATAAATGACAAAAAGCAGTGGCCCCAGCACAGATCCCTGTGGCACACTACTGGTCACAGGCCTCCAGTCTGAAAAGCAACTCTCTACCACCACACTTTGCCTCCTACCTTCAAGCTAATTTTGTATCCAATAGTGACAACATCTACTGTTCTACTCTTCTTTGCCATCTCTTCAAAAAACTCAAATAACTTAGTAAGACACGATTTGCCATGCATAGAGCCATGTTGCCATGTATCCCAAATCAGTCTTGCCTTTCCAAATGCATATAAATCCTGTCCGTCAGAACCCCCTCCAACAACTTACCCACCATGATGTCAGGCTCGCCTGACTATAGTTCCCTAGCTTTTCCGTACAGCCTTTCCTAAATAATGGCACCACATTAGCTGACTTACAGTCTCCCAGTACCTCACCCATGGCTGTAAATGATACAAATATCTCAGCAAGGGACCCAACAATCTCTTCCCTAGCTTCCCACAAAGTTCTGGGAAATACCTAGTCAGGTGGTGGGGTTTTATCTACCTTTATGCATTTGAAGACTTCCAGTATCTCCTCCTCTGTAATTTGAACTCTTTTCAAGACATCACTACTTATATCCCCGAGTTCCCCGGCTTCCATGTCCTTCTCCGTAGTAAATACTGACACAAAATATTCGTTTAGTATCTCACTGGTTTCTTGTGATTCCACACATAGACGGCCATGTTGATCTTTAAGAGGCCCTATTCTCTCCCTGGTCACTCTTTTGCCCCTAATGTACTTATAGAATCTCTTTGGATTCTCCTCAACTCTATTTGCCAAAGCTATCTCATGTCCCCTTTTTGCCCTCCTGATCTCCCTCGTTAAGTATACTCTCACTGGCCTTATACTCCCCTAGGCAATCACTTGATCCCAGCTGTCTATATAACCTGAGATAGTAGGAACTGCAGATGCTGGAGAATCCGAGACAACAAGGTGCAGGGCTGGATGAACACAGCAGGCCAAGCAGCATCATAGGAGCAGAGAGGCTGACGTTTCGGGCCTAGACCCTTTTGAACACATGTTGTACATCTCTGGCAGAATCAATTTCTATGTGCACATG
>NW_025969657.1:0-14236 GCF_021869965.1 Rhincodon typus | reverse complement strand
TCCACTCTCTCCATGACTCCCTTGTCCGCTCCACACTCCCCTCCAGCTCCACCACACCGCAGGAAGTGCTACACCTCCCCCCTCACCCCAATCCCAGGCCCCAAGAAGACTTTCCACATCAAGCAGATGTTCATCTGCACATCTCCTAATGTGGTGTACTGCATCCGCTGTTCCCGGTGTAGCCGCCTCTACATCGGGGAAACCAAGCGGAGGCTTGTGGATCGCTTTGGAGAACACTTACGCTCGGTAACGCACTAAACAACTGCACCTCCCAGTCGCGAACTATTTCAACTCCCCCTCCCATTCCTCAGACGACATGTCCATCCTGGGCCTCCTGCAGTGCCACAACAATGCCACCCGAAGGTTGCAGGATCAGCAACTCATATTCTGCTTGGGAACCCTGCAGCCCAATGGTATCAATGTGGACTTCACAAGCTTCAAAATCTCCCCTCCCGCTCCCGCATCCCGAAACCAGCCCAGCTCGTCCCCGCCTCCCTAACTTGTCGTCCCTTCCACCTATCCCCTCCTCCCACCTCAAGCCCCAACCCCATCTCCTACCTACTAACCTCATCCCGCCCCTTTGACCTGTCCGTCCTCCCTGGACTGACCTATCTCCTCCCTACCTCCCCACCTACATTCACCTTTCCTGGCTCCGTCCCCACCTCTTTGACCTGTCTGTCTCCTCTCCCCATCTTCAATCCGCCTCCCCTTCTCTCCCTATTTATTTCAGAACCCCTCCCCCTCTCCCATTTCTGAAGAAGGGTCTAGGCCCGAAACATCAGCCTTCCTGCTCCTCTGATGCTGCTTGGCCTGTTGTGTTCATCCAGCTCTACACCGTGTTATGTTAGCTCTCATTGCTGTCATCAGTTTCTGAAGTTGATTGACAGGGTAAAAGCTGACAAGATTTTCCCTCTCATTGGAGAGTCTAGGACTAGAAAGCATAGTCTCAGAATAATTTCAAGTTGAAATGAAAAGAGTTTTCATCTCAGAGGGTTGAGGGTCTTTAGAAATTCTTACCATAGAGAGCTGACAGGGCAGAGTCGTTGAGAAATTTTAAGGCTGAGATAGGTACATTCTCGATCAGTAGAGGAATTAAGGGTTACAGGAAAAATGCTGGAAAAGGGGACATCAGGAATGTCAAATCAATCGCAATCCTACTGAATGGCAGAACAGGCTCAAGCGACCAAATGGCCTACTCCTGTTCCTAGTGCACATGGTCTTCCAGTAGACTGGAGAAAGAGTCGTAACCAGTTACACAGCCTGAGTGAGTGTTCCACTGAACTGACAGTGGAAAGAGCTTTAACATAGACTGAAATAAAATCTTACCACAGACAGTTGACAGAAATTGTATGGGTGTTCTGTCCATTGGATTAAAACTTACCTGATCACCCAGCCAGGAGAGACAACAGATACCCACACTATGGAGATACTGTAGAAATATCAGGACAATGACAGTGATACAGTTCCCACCTGTGCTGTCCACCCAATGGTGCAGTCACACCGTGGATAGACCATTCCCCTGCTCCATGCGCAGGAAGGATTCAGTCAGACATCCAGCAGCTGAGACACCTGTCAGTTTACATTCTGTTGGGAGTTGGATTCTGGTGGGATTGCTGCTTTATATCACATCCAGCTTCATCTGACCTTCATATTGCACTTTTACCGCAGCAAAACCTCCCAATGGGAGGAATCAAACAAACTGTAGAGCCCCAGACGGAGACATTGGGGCAGATTGGGGGCGGAGAGGAATAATGGGGGCTGGGAGAAGAGGGAAAAGAGGAGATCTGGAACCAGGAGGAGGGGCAACACAGAACCCCGCCCAGTCACTTACGCCGCCACGCAAACCACTCCCGCGCACTTCCCACTAAACCCAGATGAGGAGGCGCCAGCGTTGGACTGGGGCCTGTTTCAGTGAAGAAACCAGAAGCTCTCTGCAGCCTAAATCACAGCACCAGAAAACGCCTGTTTGGGGCTTGAGATCTGAACTGGGGAATCATTGCAATCCTCTTGCGGAAATGTAGCACCGACGTTGCCCTCCTCTTTAGCCTTTACTCACCGTTTATCCATGTCATGGAGGTACATTTCATTCCAGCTGTCGCTCTCGGCACGCATGTTCACAATGACAATGAGCTTTGCGCATGCTCCAAACCTGCACGCCAGTTTGATGACGTCTAACTTCCAATAGCAAGCAAGGGCAGGACAGGAGCTTGAACCGGAAGTGCTTGTCCTCCAACCAATCAGAGAACGAGGGGCGGGACAGTGTAGAATTACTTCCTCGAGAGGAAGGAGTGGGAGGGTTATCTTCCCAAGCAATCAGGGAGACACAGGAATAGTAGGAACTATAGATGCTGGAGAATCTGAGAAAACAAGGTGTAGAGCTGGATGAACACAGCCGGCCAAGCTTTCTGAGGAAGGGTCTCGGCCCGAAACGTCAGCCTTCCTGGGGACGGGCATGGAATTCGAGATTCATTTGGAGCTAGCGATTGATGCGGGGGGTTAGTGCTCCAACCAATCAGTGAACGGGAAGGCAGGTCTGGCGACGCGACCAGAGCATGCGCCGTAGGCGTGCTGGAGCCAGAACGTTGTGCTGTGACTGAGTGGAGGACTGCTGTCTGTCCATTCTTTTTACAGTGCATTCAGTGGGAAGGATTTCCAGATCATCAAATCCAACCAGATATCACAACAAGGTCTGACAGAGTCATTCTATTCAGCAGCATCTCAGTGTCATCGGCCTTTCACTGTGCAAGGTAAAATGTTTGTCTGTAGTGTCTGTGGGAAAAGATTTCTGAGATCAGTGTCACCGGAAAAGTTCCGAGAAATTCAAAATCGTGTGCAGTGCAGCCCCGAAGTATCTGCTTGGGTAGCACAATTTAGGAAGAACAGTCTGGACCTTACTAGAGGGGCAGCTCAGGTTTACTCCAATGATTACTGGACTGAAAGGTTTTATGAGGAGCAGTGGTTGCAGAAATCAATGTAAGATTCATTATGACACAGAAGTAATTTAGCCTATTTCATCAATGCCAGCTTTCTGTACAGAAATACAATCTCTCAAATTCCTATGCTCCCTCCACAATGTTCATTTCGATTAAATGCTCTCATTTTCTCTGTGATGTCATCGATTCTGTTTGTTTCCACCCGTAAGGAGAGAGAACTGTGTCGTTCGACTCCTTCTTAGGGGTTGGGTGAGGCGGGTGTGCGTGGGGAAGAGCTTTATCCTCCTGTAACTGCTGTTGCTGAATAGCTCAGTTTGGGAGTATATTAGCCTGAAGATATAAATTCCATCCGCCACTCCTCAGCCCATTGACCCAATTGATCAAAATCTCTTTGTAATCAAGAAAACTAATAGGCTGTATCCTTTATTATGATAATAATTGAACATAGATGTAAGGATACCTGCTTCATTTGTAAAGCGAATTGGTGAGACCATATTTGAATAAAGTCTGAAGGTTTTGGCCATTTTCTGTAAATTTAGTGAAGATGTTTCAGAGGAGGTTTTATGAGAATCTGGAATCAATGAATTGTCTAAGGAGGATAGGCTGGGCAGACAAAAAGGTGAAGGAGGTGGGTAAGAACTGCTCTTTGAGACAGACAAGTAATGTGATTGTAAGCAAGTATATAGGCTGTGGTGAAGTAGAATATGTGGAACAGAAACAGAAATTGCTGGATAGCTGTCCGCATCTGTAAAGCGAAATCAGAGTTAAAGTTTCAGGTCGAGAGACCCTTCCTCAGAACAGAAACATTAACTGTTATTTCTCTCCAAGTGCTGCCAGTAGACCTGCTGAACTTATCTCGCAATTTCTGTTCATGTTGCTGATTTACAACATTCACAGCTTGTTTTTTTCATTTTTGTAGAATATGAGTTGAGCTTAGAAACAATAATGGTTAATAAATGAGAGCAAGGTTGTGTGTAGATTCAAAAATGCAGGAGCAATATTGTGAAATGTATTAAAATTGAGTTTAGAGATGCGAGTAATAAAAGTAGGGCCATAAATATAGGTGACTTTAATCTGCATACAAATTGAGCAAATCAAATTAGTAGCAATACGATACAGGAGGCATTCTTCGCATGTATATGGAACAGTTTTATGAATCAATGCAGCGAGGAAGTAACTGGGTATTGGGTAATGAGAAAGGAATAATTGATAATCAAGTTGAGCATGGGGCCGTTAGGAAAGAGTAACCGCAATAAGATGGGATTCTTCCATTAAGATGCAGAGTGATGTTCTTTGAGACTAGAGTCCAGTAATTAAATAAAGAAAATATATAATGATATGAGGTGTGAGATGGCTGTGATAAATCATGGATCAGTATTTAAATGGGTTTTGGGAGATAGTCCATGTACTCTTTAAATGTTTGTCATGATCTATGTACAAAAATTATTCATCACAGTCTGGCATGAGAAAAATATGAGGAAACATGGTCAAACCATGGAGGGGGAAATAAAGGAGAAACAATGGTTAGTACTCAATTTGTCAAATAAATCAACAGGCCTAAAGATTGGGAACAGTTTAGAATTCAGCAAAGGGACACAAAAGGATTGGTTAAAAGACAGAAAATAGGGTATGTGAACATCCTTGCAGGGACCATACAAACTAATAGTTTTCTTTTATTCATTCACAGAATGTTGACATCGCTGGCTAAGCCAGAATATATCTGTGATCGCTAAGAGGGCTGTCAAAAGTCAATTGCATTACTGCTGGATTGGAGTCACATGACGAGGTGAGGATGACAGTTTCCTTCCTGTAAAGGACATGAATGAACCACATGGGATTTTCCCGACGATCAATGGTGTCATGATCATCAGTAAACTTTTAATTTAACAGAGGGAGGTTCACATAGCGGATGAACTTCCTGAGGAGTCTGAACATTTTTTAATGTCTCTGCTGAGTGTGAATTCGCTGGTGTGCGATCTGTGTATATTACCTAAGTGAATCCCTTCCCGTACAGGGAGAAGCTGAATGGTCTCTCTCCACTGTGAACACGTTGGTAAATTTTCAGCACAGAGCAGTGACTGAACTCTTTCTCAGTATCCACATTTCCAAAGTTTCCACCCAATGTGACTGCATTCGTGGTTCTTGACGCCAGTTGATTCGCTGAAGCCTTTTCTGCACACGTAAGGTGTGTATCTGTTCTCCCCACGGTGAATGGTGTTTTCTCCTTCTATATTTTAAACCTGTCGGTATTACGGTTGTGCTAAACTGGGTGACTCCATCAGATCATGATGTGATATTGGTTTCAGTTTCCTGATTTTTTTTTCCTTTACTCGTTCACAGGATGAAGGCGGCGCTGGCTAGGTAGCATTTATTGCCTATCCCGAATTGCCCAGAGGGCAGTTGAGAGTCAACCACGCTGGAGGCCAGACCAGGTAAGGATGGTAGTTTCCTTCCCTAAAAGGGCGTTAGTGAACCAGATGGGTTTTTCTGACAATTGACAACGGATTCACGGTCAACATTAGATTATTAATTCCAGATATTTATTGAATTCAAATTCCACCGTTTGCCATGGTGGAATTCGAACCCAAGTCCCAGAACATTATCTGGGTCTCTGGATTAACAGTCCAGTGATAATACCACTGGGCCATTGCCTCCCCTTATGCAAATTCTCCTCTTTTCATACCGTATGAAATTGGTTGAAAATCAGAATAAAAGAACGAGGGTGAGAGTCATACAACATGGAAACAGACCCTTCGGTTCAACCAGTCCATGCCGACCATACTCTCAAACAAAACTAGCCCCACCTGCCTCCGATTGGCCCATACGCCTCCAAATAATTCTCATTCACATACTTAGAGTCATAGAAATGTAAACAGACCCTTTGGTCCAATTCATTCATGACAACCAGATATCCCAAATTAATCTAGTCCCATTTGCCAGCATTTGGCCCATATCCCTCCAAACTCTTTCTATTCATATACCCATCCAGATGCCTTTGAAATGTCCTAATTTTACGTGACTCCACCACTTCCTCTGGCAGGTCATTCCATACACACAATATTCTCTGCATGAAAATGTTGCCCCTTAGTTCCCTATTAAATCTTTCCGATCTCACCTTAAACCAAAGCCCTTTAGTTTTGAACTCCCCTACTCTAGACAAAAGACCTTGGTTATTCACCCTATCTATGCCACCATGACTTTATATACTTCTATGAGGCCACCCTTCAGCTTACGATGCTCCAGAGAAAGTGATCCCAACCTATTCAGCATCTCCCTTCAATCCTGTCACCGTCCTTGTCAAGCTTTTCTGAGCCCTTTTGGGTTTCACAACATCCTTGTTATAGTATCTTTCCTTATCTAAATGTCTTTTAAATGTTGTAACTGCAAAAAGGAGAGAAGCATCAAAAACCAAAAGGCAGGCTGTAAAGTTGCACTGAGTGAATCTGGACATTTATGGGGCTAGCACTTGGGAAAAGTGACCATGAAAGCTGCAGGTTTGACAGAGAAGGTCAAACCGGGGCTAAAACTAATGACAGTCAGGGAAGCAACGTACTCCTTAGTCTGGGTCTACACAAGACTGAAGGACCTGTACGGAGCAGAGTGAGAGAGAAAAGACAGAGGCAGTTACAAGAAGGAGAGAGAGATTTTGAGAAGTTGGAAAGGCAGGAGGAAAAACAGAGGGATTTTATATATCTACAATTTTTCCAGAAGTGTAACAGGATCTCCCATATCCTCAATTTCCCACAGTTTAAAGGATCAGACTAGTGCATCTATGTTATAACCATTACCTCCAAGATACCCTCCAAGATGCACCAACATGACTTGTTTGACATCCCGAACAAGTTATATATTTTGGAAGCATCTTGGATGGGTGCACATATACACAGAAAAATCAAACAAAGAGAATAATTTATCTGCATTCTAACCTTGCTTGATACTGTCTTTTCTAAACTTCTGTGCCAGCATATTTGAAGAGGGTTCACAGACAGGAAACTCCAACCTAACATCACATAAGAATCGGACAAAGTCAGTGGATTCATCAGATACTGGATATTATTGACCTTTCAGTGTCAGTGTTGCCTTGCCAGTTACTACTGTGTATAATTTCTTCATCACATACTCCATGTCAATCTTGCCCAAAGTCTTAAATTTGTATCCTGTGATGCATTTTCTATCGGCTGATGTGAACATCTTGTTTACATCTATCTTACTTAAACCAATCATAAATCCTTACTGGAATCAGAACCTTCAATCCAACTCATCTGCGCTGACTAGTATCCTAATCTGATCTAGTCCCTTTTGCCAGCATTCTGCCCATATCCGTCTAAACACTTCCTATTTATGTACCCATTCAGATGCGTTTTAAATGTTGTAATTACACCCACTTCCACTACTTGCTGTGGCAGCTTGTCCATACATGCACCAGCATCTGTGTGAGAAAGTTGTTGCTCAGATCCTTTTTAAGTTTTTACCCTGTCACCTTAAACCTTTGCCCTTTAGTTTTGGACTCCCTAACCTTGGGAAAAAGACATTGGCTATTCACCCTATCCAATGCCCTTTTTTTTTGTTTACTTCTGTAAGGCCCCCCCTCAGACACCGATGTTTCAGGGAAAAATGCGCCAGCCTATTCAGCCTCTCCCTCTCCCCTCCAATCCTGGCAACATCCTTGTAAATGTTTTCTGCACCTTCTCCAGTTCTGGTTCAGGTCATCTCTTGACCATATGTTGTGGATGTAGATGCTTTACCTATCCAGAGTACCTTTGTCAGTCAAGTATTGCCCTTCCTGCACTCAGTTCTTTTCTCTTCAGCTTCTGAACTTACGTTTACCAGCAAATTCTGTTTATTCTCTGCAATTCGTTCAGCATTTAATGAAACATTAACTCTGTGTCCCCCTCCACAGATATCAATAATTATTGCTAATCCCCAGTTACCTGTGGAGATGGTGATATCTGACCTTCCCGAACCGTTGCAGTCCATGTGGTGAAGGTACTCCCGCAATGTTATTTGGTAAGGAACTCTCAAATGATACTGAAGGAACAGTGGTGTTTGTCCAAAATAATAACAATTTGCAATTTTTCATATTTTTAATGTAATACAGTGATCTGAGATATTACACGGGATAGTCATAAAACAATGTTTGACACCAGGCGACATGTGGAGATATCAGGATAGGTGACCAAAAACTGGGCCAAAGAGGTAGGTTTTAAGAAGCATCTTGAAGAAAGAAAGTGAGGTTGAAAATCAAGATTGTTAAGGGAGTAAATTCAAGAGCTTCTGGCCTTGGAAAGTGAACGCATGGTGACAGAGATAGGACAGTTAAAATCAGGAATGCTTATGTGGTTGAAAATTAGAATATACTGTGTCTTAGAGGCTGGAGGAGATTACCGAGAGTGTGAAGTGCTGTGGAGCAATTTCTGAATAAGGATAGGAATGTCAGTATCTTAGTACTTTGTCCCCCAGGAAATATTAATTCAGTGAGCACAGTGTGAAGGCAGGGTGAAGAGGACTGGATGTGAAGACGCTCTCGGGCAGCAGTGTTTTGGATGACTTCAACATTACAGGGAGGTTGAATGTGAGAGTCTGGCCAGGAGTGTGTGAGGATAGTTAAGCCTCGGGGTAACACAGGAATAGATGAGAGTTTTGGCAGCAGATACGCTGAGACTAGGGTGAAGCCAGGTGATGTTACTGAGCTGGAAATGGGATGCGGTCTTAATGATGATGGGGATGTGCGGTTATGGGTGAAATATTTCACCATGGTTGTGAACAGTTTGGTTCAGACAGTTACCAGGGAGAGGGATCGAGTCAATGGTGAGAGAATGCAGTTTGTAGCAGAAAGTGAAGGCAATGGATTTAAACTTCTCTAAATTTAAATAGAGGATGTTTCAGCTCACCCAGTACTGGACAGGACAGTGAGTGGCTGGGAGGTGATGGTGTTCACATACACTTCATCGTATGGTCCTTTTAGATGGTAGAGGTTGAGAGTTTGGAAGAGAGAGGTGGGGAGATTCAGTTAAAGTTCTGGTTGGGTTGTAAATATTTAAAAACCTTTTCCTCCCTGTCTCTTCCAACTTTCTCTTTGTCCTCCCATGGAAACCAAGGTCTTGAAAAGGCCCTGACCTGCTGGCAGGAACCTTCCCTGATAGACATTAATGAATCACTTTGGTTTCGTAGGCTCATACAACATAGAGACAGGCCCTTCAGTCCACCGTGTCTATGCTGACCGACAAAGACCAGACTATAAGAGTTCCATTTTCTTGAATTTCGCCCTCAGCCTACTATGCATTTTAAGTACTCATCCAGATATTACTTAAATGTTGAAAGAGCACCTGTTTCCAACTATCTCTCGGGCAGCATTGTGGATATATCTACCACACTCTGGGTGAAGTATTTTTTCCCTCCGATCTCATCGAAACCACTTGTTCCTTTCCACCATGCCCACTGGTCTTAGACATGTCTGCCAATGGGAAGAGATTTGCAGAATATACTCTGTCTGTGACTCTCATAATTTTCTAAACCTCAATCAGACCACCCCCAAGCCTCCTCTGCTCAAGGGGAAACAAACCCAGCCTATCCAGGTTCTTCACATAATTGAGACTTTCCACCCCAGGCAACATCCTACTGAATCTCTTCTGAACACTTTCCAGTGCAATCACATCTTTTCGATATTGTGGCAAGCAAAACTTCACACAGTTTTCCATCTATGGCCTAACCAATGGTTTATTAAATTGCAAAAGGACTTCCATGCCATTACACCCCAGTCCATGACGGCAAGCACTGTGTCTGAGTTATTCACCACCCTGTGTCTACGTGTGCTGACGCCTTCAGAGATCCATGCACTTTTACACTAAGGTCCCTTCATTCCTCAGTACTCCCTAGGGATTGTCCATTTATCATGCATATCTTTCCCTGTTTAGAACTCCCAAATACATCAATTTGCACGAATTGGGATTTCATTCCATCTGCCACTGATCTGCCCAATTTACCATTTGACCATTATCAGATGTAGCCTGAAAGAATCTTTGTAACTATCAACACCAATTTTTGTGTCATCTGCAAACTTACTATCTATACCTTTTACATTCACATCCAAGTAATTAACGTACATGCAAATAACAAGCGTTCCAGCAGCAATCACCATGGTACACCGATTGTCACAGGCAAAAATAATTACAAAAACAACCGTCCACCTTCACTCTTTGCTTCCTATTTGTAAGCCAGTTTTGGATCGAATTTGCTACTTTGTCTTGGATCGCATGGGCTCCTACCTTTTGGACCACCCTTCCATGTGAGACTTTGTCAAAGGCCTAGCTGAAGTCCATATAAACCACATCAACTGTACAACCCTCCTTCAAATATTTAATCACGTTTTCAAAAAATCTCAAATCAGTTAGTCAGACAGGATCTCGCTCTAACAAATTCATGCTGACTGTCTCTGAACAATCCTTTCCTTTCCAAATTAATCCTGTCCCTCAGAATTTTTTTTGTCCAATAATTTCCCTACCACTGATATCAAACTATCTGTTCTGCAATTACCTGGCCTATCTCTGCTGCCCTCTTGAACAAAGGAAACATATTAGCTATCTTCCAGCCATCTGGTCCTTCACTTGTGGCCAGCAAAGTATTAAATATCCCTGCTAGAGGCCAGGCAAACTGCCCCCATGGCAGCCTGGGTTACATTTCATCAGTCCCTGGGGGTTAGGCACATTTATACCTGCTAAAACATCAAATACCTCCTCCTTAATAATCTTAACAAGTTCTTGAACCGCAGTTGAAATCTCCACCTGCAATGTCCCTCTGATCTGTGAATACTGATGAAAAGATTCCTTTAAGGCCTAACCCATGTCCACTGGCTCTACACGCAGGTTCTCCCTTTACACTCTTATACCCTTCCCTGGTAATCTTCTTATTCTTTATATTCATATGAAAAGCTCTGGGGTTTTCCTTGATCCCATCTGCCCAAGAATACTTTGTATTCCCTCTTTTCCCTCCAAACTTTAGTTTTTAAGCAAACTCCGACACTCTATACTTTTGAATGGACTCCACTGTTTTTGATGTCATGCATCTGACGTATGCTTCCATCCTTTATCTTTTTTCCACTCTTGATATCCTTTGACATCCAATGTTCCCTGGACGTGCTGCCCTTGACCTTCACTTTTAGAGGAGGTTTCAATGATAATGCAACTGCTTTCATGGTCGCTTTTAGGGCCCAATGCATTCATCCAAAGAGGAGTATTCCTTTTTGTAACGTCTGCGCTGAGGAGTCGCCCACCCACCACCTCCTTAACCTCGGTGATGGTGAAGTTGTCTTCTCGCAGCAGAATACCCAGGCCGGAGGAACGACCATCATTTCCCCTGACCACATTGAAGGCCCATGGGCCCATAAGCTTGACCATCTCCTGTAGCTGCTGAGATGTGGTATCCCACAGTCTTGCAGAAACAGGAGGTCTGTTTTGACATTGGCCAGGTAAGCCAACGTGATAACA
Source organism: Rhincodon typus (assembly GCF_021869965.1). NCBI lineage: Eukaryota > Metazoa > Chordata > Chondrichthyes > Orectolobiformes > Rhincodontidae > Rhincodon > Rhincodon typus. The sequence goes on along the minus strand of NW_025969657.1, from coordinate 2,820 downwards.
CGTCACATAGATTTAACCGTGCACACATTAATACTGGCAATTTTAATACCGACTTTAAAGGTTTATAGAGATATCCAATGTCAATTCACGCATGGTCTTGTCATTGGGGAACTCTTTACATCCCCGTGGTGTGGGCAAACTGTTGGACACTCTCCGCACTGAGATAGCTGCCCTGTTCCACCCTAGAGGTATTGCCCTGCTCTGGTGACGTTGCGGTGGGAATGAAGCCAGCAGGATCTGGTTCTGAGTCTGACAGAGGGACAGTCTGATCGTTGTGGCTCTGAGTTGCCTGGTGCTTTAGTGTGGTGGTTACCCCTTGGTTTTCACCGGCTGTGGGTTGGGCCTCATTGGGCCCCTTGGGGACCCCAACATTTCCTGTTTGGGGTTTGGTCCTCTCCTTCCTTGAGGTGCTCTGCGTTGCTTTTTTTTCATGTTGGTGGCCAACTCTCTGTACACCTTCGTCATCAGAGGAGCTGTTGGTATAGGCATCATGCAGGTGCCTGTTTCCATTTTGCTCTGGGGCTTTGGGAGCCTGACGTTTTCCTTTTCAGATTATTTTTCACTGCTTTCCATTCCCCTACTTCCTCCTTGGTTTCCTCCTCCTCCATTGTCTCCGTCTGTTCAGGTAGAGGTTGGTTTGGCTGCTGTGCCTCTCCTCTGACCACCCCTTCATCCTCTCCGGCCTGTCCCGCGTTGTGGGTGCCCCTTATATCAGTTTTGTCAGTTCCAGCCATCTCGGCGTAAGTGGTGACACCCAGTGTTGGAAGGCCTGGTATAGGTGGCCTGCGCCCTGACATGTGCACGCACACACACACCTTGCGGTCCTTAGTCAGGTGGTCTGCCTTTTTGCAGTTCCTGCAGAGGGTCACTTTGCAGTTCACCGCCATGTGCCCGGCCCTCCTGCAGGTTCAACGCACTCTAGGCTTCCCCACGTACATCAGGGAGCATCGGCTCCCTCCGTTTGCAAAGCAGGAGGATGGGTGAAGGATGTTCCCACTGGCATCCACCTTCAGGGCCAACCACATAAGTTCTGCCTCCTTCTATCTGCATGTACCTCCCTAAGAAGGTCAGGACGTCTGCTATTGGGACGTGGGGTTTGTACAAATGGATTGTCAAAACGCAGCTCCTCTGTGCAGGGAGAATGAACAATGATGCCACAGACAGGAGGGAGAGGGGAAACTCACCTCCTTTCTCCCTGAATACTTCAGGAAATGCTTACCTTGCTTCACACTGCCGAAAGTTACATCAAAGTAGCCCCCACTGGGAAAATCCTGCAGGCGGATGACATCTGCTTGGAACTCAAAGCAATCCAAGACGACTCTCTTCACGAGGAATGTCCAGTTGAATGGCGATCCTTCCTTCACCTTCTGCACAATCACCCTGACTGTATTCTGGACTCTCCAGCCTGGGGTGCACGTGGCTGCTGAGGCCATAGCTCCTTGTTGGCTTTTTCCTCGAATTATCGTTAAGGTGAAGCCAGCAAAAGATCCACCGATAGCAGGTCTGTTCAACCAACAATCCTCCAACATCCAATCACAATCTCAATCAAGCGATGATCTCAATCGCTGTGATGACTCGCAAATTGATCAAGGTGACTCCCCTGCCAAGTAAATAGGAAACTGTTTTTGCAGAAGCTTGCTGAAAATTCTATCTCTCCTGTCAGGTGAGATCGGATCTAGCATTTATACAGATTGGGTGCTCCATTATCTCCCCTCAAACCTGTGTTGTCCATTGTGTTCTGGTGTTTCCTTCTGAAGTCAGTTAGCTTCCCAATAGTTACGGGTATGAGTGAATGGATTTTGACTGAAGTTGAATGTTTGGTATCTGTGTAGGCTGTGCTGAGTAGTCCGAGGTGTAAAATCTGGTTTCTGTCTCAAGCATTGAGTTTGGTTGATTGTTCTTTTGGAGTAGAGGTGTAAATTGGAACTCCAGGCTGAACAATGGTTCCAAGCAGCCATCTCTGTGTTTGTGTATTTTTTCCAGAGGTCAGGCCAGCTGTTCCCTTTACTTTTAAAAGTTTTGAAAAGTCCAGGCTCATGTCCAGTATTTTATATGATGGGGATTTTTGCTCAATGCTACAAGGTTCCTGCCAATTGATAGGTAAGGCTGGCAGGAATAGGAACCCTGTGTGACTACAGTTATTGAGGCCCTGATCAAGAAAAAGAAGGAAGAAGATAACATGTAGAAGCAACTAGGAACAAATGAATTCTTCGAGGAGTATAAAAGGTGTTGCACTACACTTGAGAGAAATCAGGAAAGCTAAAAGAGGGCTTGAAATAGCTTTGGCAGTCACAGTAAAGGAGAATCCAAAGAGATTCTATAGGTACATGAAGGATAAAAGAGAAACTCGGCACAGAAAAGGTCCTCTTAAAGATCAACAATGTCATTTATGTGCGAACCACAAGAGATTGGTGATATCCTAAATAAATATTTCTCATTAGTATTTACTGCAGAGAAAAGTATGGATGCTAAGGACTTTGGCGAAATAAATAGCGACGTCTTGAAGCGAGTCCACGTGACAGAAGAGGAGGTGCTGAAAGTATCAAAACGCATTAATGTAGATGAATTCGCAGGACCCGATGAAGCATATCCCAGGATGTTGTGGGAACCTGGGGATGAAATTGCGGGATCCCTCGAGAAGATATTTGTAACATCAACAGCCATGGGTGAAGAGCCTGAGATTAGAGGGTGTGACATTATTTAAGAAAAGTTTCAAGGAAATGCCTGGGAAGCAAAACATGGCTGAGCTTAATAACGGTAAGTTACTAAGGGGGGATTCTGAGAGACAGAATCTAAAGTCAAGTGGACAGGCAAAGTTTC
>NW_025969656.1:0-14237 GCF_021869965.1 Rhincodon typus | reverse complement strand
TGCTGCTTGGCCTGCTGTGTTCATCCAGCCCTGCACCTTGTTGTCTCTGTGGTGAAGAAGGTGTTTGGCACACTGCCTTAATTGGTCAGAGCACTGAGTGTAGGAAAAGGGGTGTCATGTTGCGGTTGTACAGGACAGCGGTGAGGTAACTTTTAGAATATTGCGTACAATTCTGGTCGCCCGGCTATAGGAAGGATGTTGTTAAACTGGAAAGGATGCTGGAAAAATTTACAAGGATGTTGCCAGGACAAGAGGATTCAAGTAATAAGGAGAGGCAGAATAGGCTGGCACTTTTTTACCCTGGAGTGTAGGAGGCTGAGTGGTGACCTTATAGAGGTTTATAAAATCATGAGGGACATAGACAAAGTGAATAGCCAAGGTCTTTTCCCCATGGTAGGGGAGTCCAAAACTAGAGGGTATAGGTTTAAGGTGAGAGCGGAGAGATTTAAAATGAACCTGAGGGGTAATTTTTTTTCACACAGAGGGTGGTGTGTTTATGGACTGAGCTGCCATACAAAGTGGTAGGGGTGGGTACAATTACAACATTTCAAAGGCATTTGGATAGACACATGAACAGGAAAAGTTTAGAGGGATATGGGCCAAACACAGGCAAATAATACTAGTTCAGTTTAGGATATGTGGTCAGCATGGACAAGTTGGACCAAAGGGTCTATTTCTGTGTTTTAAGACTCTATAAATTTTCAAAATTCAAGGACTATCCAAAATGCCTTCCTGGAAAAATTATTGTACTATAAAAATAATACACTAGTAATGAAATAATAAATGTTTTCATTGTCCTATGATGGCCTTTGATGTTTTGACTAGGTACAATCTTTGTTCTGGGTATATGTTCATGGTTTGTCCTGGATTCCATTTGCCATCAATTGAGTGACCTACTTAAACATTTTATATGACTTTCGGGTAATTTGTTACCCATATGCCAGTCATGGACATCTTTCAATTTCGCTTGTTTTTCAACCATTGTGTTTTGTGCTTCTCAAAGTACTGATGAGTAATGACTGGAGATGGTTGTCAGCAATTGTCTGACAGAAAGTAATCTGCATTGCTTCCTCAATATAATGAAGTTTGAAATCAGTAAATGTCTTTGGTTTTAATGATGCCGCAAAGCTGGTCAGCTGATGATCTGCGTTGCAGAATTAAGTTGTCTTCTCCCAGTGGAGAATGGAGTCTCCAGTTGTGCTCCTTGTGAACTGGCGTCCTTAACATTGTCTTGTTGATTCAATGGATCATGACCAAGAACCTTGCAAACCGATAAGCCTTCAATTGTTGGATTTATAATATCCACAACATAAAATCATTGGGATGGCCAGTATGGTTTGATACAGTAGCAATTGAGTGTAATGCATCCAGGAACAGCATCTCTGAGCCATTACATACTTTGAATGGTTGGTTGACTTGTTATTTGCCATGTCTGTGGGCACATACATTTCCCCATGCAAAGTGGAAGCATGTTTGCACATGCATTGCTTTCCAGTTTTGCACACATTTTGTGCTATCCCTACACCTGTGTGCATACTTTTTGTTTTCAATTATTACCCGCGTTGGAATCAGGTAAAGCAGCTTTAACTCATTATGCTAACCAATTCCATAAGTAATGAGTTGCACTGTTCTATGGTAGCTCCTCCAAATTGATCTATGGGAAAGGATTGTTGTAACTTTGCACAATGCTTGCAACCGTATTGGAGCCAGTTTGCTTCAAGAGATGTTGGCTTTAGGGATTCTGCCTCTTGATCTGTGCTCACTCTGAAAACACCCTGTCCCCTCTGCAGGCAGGTCTGAAAACTTATTTAATGAGCTGGCTACAGGTGAAAATCAATAACCTTGATGCCTTTGTCAGTCCAGATAATGCTTTCACAAATCAAATAAATGAAGAACCTTTACATGAGCTAGCTATAGATGGCTCAAAGCACAGTTAAAGAGGGAGAATTTAAGAGACTTGTAAAGTATGGAAAGACGTAGCTGAGTAGAGAGAGAATGTGGGAACATAGTTGAAGACAAGTTTTAATGTCACAGGAGAAGTAGAAATAATATATAGCAGATGACTGTAGGAACAGAAAATGTTGTAAACAAAGGTGCAATTGAAAATTCAGCAAGAATAAGGGCAAGGAAGGGTTTGAAGATTAATTGAGGATTTAGAATAAATACATAGGAAAATAATTGGGAGATAAGCTGGATTTTGAAGGGAACTGGATAAAGGCACTGAGGCTCTCAATAATTTGATATTCATGTAAAATTGAGTTTAGGAGACTAAGAGGGAGATATTGCAAAAAATTGAGATTGAGTAAGGTAAGAACTCAAACAGGAAATGGTTGAGACAATCAAATTGGTGACTAATTTTGGATTTGAAGTTCAACTCTGGGTTTAACAGGACACTGAGCTTGCATACTATTGTTTTGTGATTCAGTAGCAAAATTGGTAATATTTCAGGGCAACAGGTCATCATTATTAATTGGTAAATCTTCAACCATACAGTCACAGAGTCATAGAGTCATACAGCATGGAAACAGACCCTTCGGTCCAACTCATCTGCATCAACTAGCTATCTTAAACTGATCTAGTCTCATTTGCCAGCATTTGGCCTATATCGCTGTAAACCCTTCCTATTCATGAACCCATCCAGATGCCTTTTAAATGTTGTAATTGTACCACCTCCACCACTTCCTCTGGCAACTCATTCCAAACATGCACCACCCTCTGCGTGAAAAAGCTGCCGCTCAGGTCCCTTTTAAACTTTCCCCTCTCACTTTAAACCTACGCAGTCTAGTTTTGGACTCCCCTACCCTTGGAAAAAGACTTCACCCTATCCATGTCCCTCATGATTTTATAAACCTCCATAAAGGTCACCCCTCAACCTCCAATGCTCAAAGAAAAAAGCCCCAGTCTATTCAGCCTCTCCCTATACCTCAGGCCTTCCAATCCATTGTGAACAAAAGGCACAACCTATGCTTGAAGCTGTGCAAATCCAACACTAATCTGTGGAAACAATATTTCAGTGTGTGAGTGCTTAATCTATGGTACAGCTGTGCTGAGTATATGCCTTGTGTCATTTTACTAGATTTTGTGCACTAAATAAATGCAAGTTGCTGTAAATTTGTGGAAAGCGTTGGTATTGATTCGGTCAAGTATAAAGTGGGAAGATTTGTTCGATAAATTAGCATTTTGGCACACAGCATATGAGTAATTTAAGACATGACATTTAGAAGTATGGCACGCTTTGGAGAAACAGTTGACTTTGGCCTTGTATTTCCTAAAGCCATCCTTACTTTTTTTGGTATGCCGTGTGGGAGGCCGCTATACACTAATTAATAGGGATTGAGTGTTATGATGAGTGAAAAGCTCCATTATTGTTGTATCATATGACAAGTAGGATGATAAATGACAATGATTCATCAAAAACACTTTTTTTTTGATCAGGCAATTCCTGTTTATGGGAATCTGCTGAATGCAAATTGTAGCATGGCTTCATTACAATATGAAAGTGATTATACTTGAAACACAGTCAAATGTGAAGTGATTTTACATGTCCTCAGTTTGTAAAACACAATAAATGCAAGTTCTTTTGCTTTCTAGTAAAATTTTAGTTATAGTTTCAGTTTGTGCAGTACAGTGTGTGCCTGTCATTCCTTAATATGTAAAGATCTGTTACAATTTGACACAGGTCCTGATGCTTCTCTTTCTCAAAGTTATACTTTCTGTTTCTTATTAACTGTAACAACAAAAAGATTCTTCTTCTTCTAAATAGCATGAAATATATTTATAAATGCCAGGATGTGGCAAATTGAGGAATTTTGATGAATAGATGGAATGTTGATTTGCTAAGCTTTGCTCCTTCTTTTCGCAATGAAATTCTATCAAAGATGCACAATGGATCTTTTCTCCTTGTTAAAAATGAACAGAAGATTAAATTGTACTCAGTGGCTAGCTGCAATAGGCTAGTTATGGCAGAACTATTTGAATAAGCTTTTAAAAGTTGTTTGAAATATGTATAACCCCTGCGGTAAACCACTAAAAATAAAAGGCAGCCAAGATTTAAGTTAGGGAGCATTTAAACACATGCAGAATAAAAGCCATTAGATCTAGCCCGGACAAAATAGCCGAGGGAGCTTAGATTGTTTGAATGGGTGGGGGAAGGAAAATGGTAATGTAATATGTTTGGGAAACTTTGAGCAAGAAACACAATATCTTTCAAAGTATCAGCCAGGTTTAAACATATTTCAACAAAAAAATTTAAACATAAATGCAGTTCACATCAATTTGATTGAATTCACTATCTCTGTGGTGAACCATCTCCTGTGGTGAGATTTGAACCCATGCTTCCAGACCATTAGCCTAGGGTTCTGCATCACTAGCCTATTGACATTATCAGTACACCACTGACTCCCTCCTAGTTCATATAAAATTAAACTGCTTACATTTATTACGGTCAGCTCTTCATAAACTGCAATTAATGCCCATCATTTGCCATTTTCATACGTGTCAAAGCAAATTAATTGCTTTGACTATTTTGAGTAAGTCCAGCTGTTCAATTAGCAATTCACTCCTCACGAAGAAATTATTCCTTAATTCTCTGTTATTAGTGTCTGATTACAAGTGACGTATTTCTCTTGAGCATCAGTGCTCACATCAGCACCTTGGCAAGTATGGATACTAAATGAGAAGGAACTGCCACTGCTGAAACACAAGGGTGCAAGTGTTCAGTAGCAATGTAAGCAATGGAGAGAGAGCCTACTTATTGACTTTTTTTGTGTCAGTGATGTAATTGAATCTCTCAGAACATTCTGATCAGAGAATTTCTTCACACTGGTGATGTTGAGCTATTCGCTGTCACTGTAACTCAACCTCAAAGACTCATGGATTGTCTCTCCTAGGCCTGTAGCTTGTTCTCCCTTATGGCACTTGAGGTGAATGGGATCAAATGTTATGGGGAGAAAGCAGCATTAGGCTATTGAGTTGGATGATCAGCTATGATCGTGATGAATGGGCTGAATGGCCTCCTCCTGCCCCTATCTTCTATGTTTCTATGTAGCTGTTTCCCTTTATGCAGCCACCATCTAGAATCAGACAAACAATTTGTTCGCCAAATGCTTTGCATATATTGCATGTAAGTGAACTCCCCTTAACAAATTAATTTAGCAATGAAATAGGGTCCCTGGTGTTGGAAATTGCATAGTGCTGGAGATCAGCAAATCTACTTACCAATTAAATGAGATCTGGCAGCTAATACCGTCTATAGCTTGCCAACTTTGGTAAGTTAATTGAATTGCCAATTTTGGAACTGCCATGGTATCCTGTCTTAGATAACATCAAAGCCATAATATTAGTTCTATTCCATATAATTATTTTTAGATTTAAATATAATAAACATGAATGAAAAGCTGCCAATTAGTTAACCAAATATATGGTTCTAAGTGCTAACTTAGTGCTATTATTCCTGTCCTGCTGCAATAATTATCCTGGTAGGTGGGAAGTGTAGCACACAATTCAGCTACAGAATACAAGAAGTGAAGACTGTAGTGATTGTAACAAGGTCAGCAAGGTGGACCTCATAGAATATGAGTTCACTGATTGGACCAGATTGGGGATGTTAATCAGGGAGCCCTGACTGACATATAAAAGCTGGAGTATCAGAGATTCTGACACTCTGGGTGCTGCCAGAGTCGAGGACTTTCCACGTGTAAATAAAGGGTGACCTGGTGACAGGATACAGGCCTCTCTGCAGTTATTTTCAGTGGCAATGAGAGTAAAGCACGTTCCTGAAGAAACTCACTGACAAATCTCTCCATCAAGCATTGATGAGACTTCTGAATCCGAGATGGGCATGATGGCTGTAGCTGCATCAATGACTTTACCGGCAAAAGGAGAGAGTGAATTTCTACCGAGGCGTTCCTGACACAAGAAACTTGATCCCATGCATTACATACCGCCCATATCGGACACAGAGTTGGAGGAACCTGATCCACTGCGAAAACATGCCAAGAGGCTCTTGGGAAAAAAAAAGGACCAGCCTCTATCCTCAGACTCGGAGGGGGAGGAGTGTAATGATTGTAATGAGGTCAGCCAGCAGGACCTCACAGAATATGAGTTCCCCAATTGGGGCTATAAAACAGGTCCAATCAGGGAGCCCTGGCTGACAGATAAGAACAGGCATTTCCCCCTCCTTCTCTTCCCTAATCCCCTTTCACTTTTTTCACGCAAGCATTGCCTTTATCAGGCTTTGCTTGTTAATGTTTCACTAGCTGTATGGATGCATTCCTGTTGGTGGAAAATATAGAATAAAGTTTTAGTACAGTGGCACCTTTTTATTGTGTCACTACATATTCACACACAGCCACAGGTGATTTGGGGAAAATATAAGCACTGCTGCCAGGCCCCCTTTGGAGGCAGCGGTAGTGTGGAGGAAATGAAAGGAAAAGGGGAAAAAAATAAACAGGAGATTCAGAGCATTGGCTCTTGGCTAGCTGTTCAGAGTCTATGATACTGTGCACATGTAAATAAAGGGTGACTTGGTGACAAGACAACAGCCTCTGTGCAGTTATTTTAGTGTGAAAAGGGGTTTTTTAAAGAAAGAACAGGAGTGTCAGATATCCTGTTCACCCTGAGAGCTGGCTCTGAGGGAGCTGGATCAGTGTCAACGACTCTCCACATGTAAATAAAGGGTGACTTGGTGACGGGAAACTGGCCTCTCTGGAGTTATTTCAAAGGCTAATGAGCAGACATTTAATTCCCCTCAAATATTCTTCAACTGCCAAGTAATGCAATAGTTTTTAGGCAGTACTGTTAAAACATACATTCAGGCTTTTAATTCTTAATCTGTCACAAAGTATAACAGTTTATAAACATTAAGTTATTTCTGCAATCATGCTCTTTAAATATAGCATTGAATTATAGTAATAACTATTTCTATCTGTGCAAATATTTATATAAGTTTAATAAATTATTTATATATTTTTAGAGATTATCCTCCTTTCTTCTTTTTGGAATAAAGTATTCAAACTATGTATTAATAAAACATTGCTGCTTAGAGAGAGAAACTGCAAACAAACAGAAAATATTTTAAACTTGATCTTCAAATATCAAGCATATTTTGTCCAGTACCAAGAGACCACAGGCATCTTAGAGGACCCAAAATAAATAATATTTTCCAAAATAAATTAAATAAACATTTCAAGTATTAGGTTAGTCTGGGGGCTAAAACACAAGTGCCACTATTGGAACGACAGCCAGCACAACCAACTGAAAAAACCCTTTGTGTCTTTTGAATTAAATCTAAAATTTCAAGGACAAAATTCTAACACATGACACAGACATTGCAAGTATCAACTTGTGAAGTCACAAGTAGGTACAATCTATGAAACTGATTAAAATAGGCACTGTGGTAAAATTCCTTTACTCATATTGACTCTTTACAACTTTACACATTGGGTTGAACTTGCTGTGAGTGTCTTTGTGGTACTTTTTCACCTGTTTTATTAATTTGTTTCTATTGAGTTATTTAATGAGAAATTAATTTATTGTAAATATTTTGTACATTGGCTTGTTTCATGAAGGATGTTTCATTTTTGCATTCCCTATAAAATCAATTTGCATGTTCAGGTGGATGTAAAAAAATTCCAATGGCATTGTTTCAAAGGAGAGCAGAGGAGTTGCCCCAGTTGCCTGATCAATATTTACCCCTTAATCAATATAACAATACACAGGCGAGCTGGTCAATATTACACTTCGGCCTGTGGGACTTCAGTGCATATGAGTTGATTGCTGAATCTCCTACATTCCAACAATGATTACACTTCAAGTACTTCACTGGCTGCAAATCCTTTTGAAATTTTCAGTGGTCACGCAAGTTTTTCTAACTCTAGATAGCTCTTTGAACTTAGAACTTTGAAGAAGAATCCGAAAAAGAAATGCCAAATAGATATAATATTGATTGGTCAGAACCTGCTATTAACATTGATATCCATGTCTACAGTGCCAAGCAATTATCTGTGGCTATGTCCTGAGATGCCTGTATCTGAGGACTTCTATTCTTATGCTTCTGTGCTAATGAGTTCCATAGTTCACCACCCCCTAACTGAAGAAAAAAACCCCACCTTGTCTCAGTTCTAAAGGGTCATCTCTTCACTCTGAAGCTGTGCCCTTAAGTCTTAATCTCCTACCAGTGGAAACATCTTCTCCACGTCCAGTCAATCCAGGCCTCTCAGTATTCTGTAAGTTTCAATGAGATCCCGCCTCATTCTTCTAAATTCCCTCAAGTACAAACCCAGAGTCTCAATCGCTTTTTATATGACAAGCACTTGTCCCCAGGATCATTCTTGTGAACCTTCTCTAGACTACTGCCCCCCTCACCAACCAAGGCCAGCATATCCTTGCTTAGGTATGGGGTCCAAAACGGTTCACAATATTCCAAATGCAGTATGACTATAGCTTTATACAGCTTCAGCTGTGCATCCCTGCTCTTGTATTCTAGCCCTCTCAAAATGAATGTGAACATTGCATTTGCCTTCCTAACTGCCAATTGAACCTACATGTTAACTTTAGGATTCCTAGTTCAGGATTTTCTTAAGTCTCTTTGTGCTTCAGATTTCTGAAGCCGCTCCCCATCTTCCTACTAAAGTGCATAACCTCACATTTTCCCACATTGTATTCCATCTACCACTTCTTTGCCCACTCTCCTAGCCTTTGCAAGGCCTTCTGCAGCTGTCAGTTCAGATCACAGCCCCAAATATCCTCCTAGACTTTGTGAATAATTAATTTCTGGACCCTGGTTTTCTATCTTAGAGAAAAGACTTAACTATTTATTAAATATGCAATAACTTCAGCTGAAAGAAAATTAAACAACGCAGTAATATGTTGTTGTATAGTAATGTCTATCCTTTAAACGTGAGACATCTGTTTTCAGCCCACATTCACTCAAAAAAACAGACAGACAAATAAACAAAGTTAAGGGATAAATAAAAAAACAATAACTAAACTGGTCAGATTACTTAAATGCCTTTCATGATATGTTGTTTTACAGGCATAGATGTGTGCTCCTTGGTTACTTTTCCTGAGCTGCTGATCAGGGTCACCTTCTCAGTTCACCCAGGCAAAGGCAGCAATACTTCTAACTTTCTACTCTTTGGGCTTCCAAAAGGTGGTGTAGCAGATTATGCAGGAAGCTTCAAATCTTAGACCATAACGAACAGGCTATTGAGGCCATTCAGCCCTTCAATCATTCTTTGCCATTCACTAGAATCATAGCTGATAAAACATTCTCACATCTATTTTCCCCATAACACTTTTTGATTCCGCTTCTAATCAAGAATCTATCACAGACTTCAATATACATGAGAACTCTACCCTTGCAGCTCTCTGTGGCAAGGAATATCAAAGACTCACAACCCTCTGAGAGAAGAAATTTCTGCTCATCCCAGTCTTAATTTGGCACCCTTTATTCTGATACTATACCCTCTGGTCCCAGATTCTCCCTTGAGGGGAAACTTCCTCTCAGCATTTGCTCTGTCAAGCCCCTTAAGAATCCTAGATGTTGCAATGAGATCACCTCACATTCTTCTAAACTCCAGTGAGAAGAGTCTTGCCTGTTTAGCCTTTGATCATAAGAAAATCCCTTGATACCAGGAATCATTCTAGTGAACCTTCTCTGAACTTCATCCAATGAAATAATATCTTTCCTGAAATAAGGGGATCAAAACTGCTCACAGTACTCCAGATGTGGTCTCACCAGCACGTTGTACAGCTGCAGTAAAACTTGCCTGATTCTTATACTTCAAACCCCTTGAAATAAGGGTTAAAATTCCATTAGCCTTCCTGATTATCTATTGCACTGGGCACTAGCTTCCTGTGTTTCATGTGCGGGTAACCAAATCCCATTGTGTTGCAGCTTTCTCCAGTTTTACTTTTATCCTTTTAAATATTATTCTGTTCTTATATTCTACCTTCCAACATGGATAACTTCAAATTTTCCTACATTATAGTCCATTTGTCAAATTTTTGCCCACTTGCTTAATCTATGAATATCCTTCTGTAAATGTTTGTATCGCTCTCACAACCTTTCTACACAGTTTTGTGTCATCTGCAAATTAGGTACAGTACATTCACCTCCTTCTTCCAACTCATTAATATATTTCTTCTCCTATGATGCTGCTTGGCCTGCTGTGTTCATCCAGCCCTGCACCTTGTTGTCTCGGATTCTCCAGCATCTGCAGTTCCTACTATCTCTGAATATATTTCTTCATGCTGCCTTATGAGCAATCAAGATTGTTTTCTAGGGAGACATAGTTCGCAAAAACAACTTAAGTTCTGGGTCCACCCTGATAGACTGATTATCTCTTCCCAAGGCCTCAATTACCATTCAGCAACTGCCATTTGCTTGAATATATGGTCTCTTCCAGACTTGCTGGAACCAATTCCCAGATAGTGACCTTATTGGCTTCTGCTCTCTGTTTACACACAATGCTCTTCCTAGATTTGCTTTGTCTGTTGGAATCTTTTTAATCAAGGATCTGCCTGCAATTTGCCTCCAGGGCTGGCTTCACGTGCTTTTTTTCCCCTTTTAAACCACAAACTGTCCCAAAGTCCATGTCATTTCCAGCTCACAATTCCCATTTCACATCATCAAACTAAAATTCATTTGTTTTAAAAAAGCAGGAAAAATCAGCAAGGGGTTCTAACAATGCCATTTGTAAATTTGAAAAGAGGTTCCTTTACATAGCATTGTAGGTCTTTAACAAGTTTCTGCCTCTTAAATAGCATTTTAGGGAATGCTATCTGCAGCTTGTGTCCTGTTAGGAAGGAAGTTCCTGGTTTATAACCCAATAACATTGAAGAGATGACAAAATGATTGCCAGTCACAAAGATGTGTAACTTAGAACGGAAGTTGTAAGTGCTGGTGTTTTTATGCACCTGCTGCATATGTCCTTGAACTTGTAGGACTTGTGGTTTTGGAAGGTGCTGTTGAAAGAGCCTTGGTGAGTTGCTGCAGTGTATCATGGATATTGTACATGTTGTTGGCACTAGGAGCTGGTAATGGATTAAGTGAACATTTAGGATGGTAGATGGCGTGACGACCAGAACTTTGCATAGTCTTCCAAACATGGCCTGACCAAAGTCTTATACAGTTGCAACATGACTTGCCAAATTTTATACTCAATGCCCTGACTGATGAAGACAAGCAAGCCATATACTGTACCTGAGAGATAGTAGGAACTGCTGATGCTGGAGTCTGAGATAACAAGGTGTAGAGCTGGATGAACACAGCAGACCAGGCAGCATCAGAGGAGCAGGAAGGCTGACGTTTCGGGTCTGGACCCTTCTTCAGAAAAGACCCTTTTGAAGAAGGGTCTAGGCCCGAAACGTCAGCTTTCCTGCTCCTCTGATGCTGCCTGGCCTGCTGTGCTCATCCAGCTCTACACCTTGTTACCATATACTGTACCTTCTTTACCACATTATCTACTTGTGTTACCTTTCAGGAAGCTATGGGCTTGGACCCCAAGATCTCTCTGTATATCAATGCTCCTAAGGATCCAACTATTTACAGTATACTTTCCTCTTGCTTTTGGCCTCCCAAAATGCATCACCTCACACTTGTCCAGATTAAACTTAATTTGCTATTTCTCTGCTCAACTTTCCAGCTGATTTGTATCTTGCTGTATCCTTTGATATCCTTTCTCACTATCTACAACTCCAACAATTTTCATGTCAACTGCATTCATAGTTGCCAACTTTTGCAGACAAGTATGAAGTATTTCATCACAGATACACTTAAGTATCTGGTCCATTGCAGTTTCCAAGATGCTGAGGATGAAATATTCAGTAATAGTAATGCCATTGAATGACAAAGGAAGATTATTAGAAATAAAAACAAAAACAGAAATTTCTAGAAAACCTCAGCAGGTCTGGCAGTATCTGTGGAGAGAAAGCAGAGTTAACATTTTGGGTCCCTTCTTCAGAACTGATGGTAACTTGGATAAGATTGATACTTATGCAGAAGATAGGGATGGGGGAGGATGGAGAGTAAACCATCTGTGGAAATAGAGCCCAGAGAGACTGGGTGGGATGCTCTTCGGAGGGGCGGTGTGGACTTATTGGGCTGAATGGCCTGTTTCCACACTGTAGAGGTCCTGTGATCCTATAATTTCTATGGTTCTATGATTCTAGAGAGAGAAAAACTGTTGGACAGACAAAGGAGTGGTTTAAGGTCAGTCTGGGGAATGAAAAGCTGCTAATGGGGACCATTAGTAGCTAACAATGGGTTGTGTGTGGTCATAGCCCATCCAATGACTAGGCCTGGTGTGTGGGGATTGGAATAAGGACATGGGAGAAGGTGCCACAAGCCCTAAAATTGTTGAACTCAATATTAAGTTCAGAAGGCTGCAGGGTCCCCAAGCAGGAAATGAGGTGCTGTTCTTCCAGCTTGTGCTGAGCTTCGCTGGAGCATTGCAGCTAGCATGAGTCAGAGATGTTGGCCAGGAATAAGGTGATGTGTTGAAATGGCAAGCAATTGAAAGCTCAGGGTCTTTCTTGTGGACAGAATGTGGGTGTTCTGCAAAGCTGTCACCCAGTCTGTGTTTTGTTTCTCCAATGTAGAGGAGACCACATTGTGAATGGCAAATACAGTAGACTAGATTGTGTGAAGTGCAGGTAAAGTACTGCTTCACTTAGAAAGTGTGTTTGGGACCTTGAATAGTGAAGAGGGAGGAAGTAAATGGGCAGGTGTTGCACCTTCTGCATTTGCTTGGGAAAGTGCTGTGGGGTGTGGGGACATGTTGGGAGTGAAGGAAGTGTGGACCAGGATGTCCCAGATGGAACAGTCCCTGAGTAATACTGATAAGGGAGGGGCAGGGAATATGTGTCTGGTGGTGGCATCCTGCTGGAGGTGGCAGAAATGGATGTAGATCTGGTGGGATGGTAGGTGAGGACAAGGGGGAGACTATCGCTGTTGTGGCAGGGAAGAGAGGGGCTGAGGGACAAAGTGTGGGAAATGGTTTGGACCCAACTGAGGGCCCTGTCAACCATGCTGCTGGATAATCCTCGGGTGAGGAAGGTGGACATTTCAGATGTCCCCTTGTCAAAGCTGGCATCATCAGAACAGATGCAACAGAGATGGAGGATCTGGGAGAATAGAATAGAGTCTTCACAGGAATCAGGGGGTGAGGATGTATAGCCAAGATAACTGTGGGAGTTGGCAGGTTTGTAGTGGATAATGGTGGCCAGCCTATCCCCAGAAATGGAAACAGAGATATCAAGGCAGATAAGGGAGGAGTTAGAGATGGACCAGAAGAAGGTGAGAGTGGAATGGAAATTGGAATTGAAATAGATAAACTTTTCCAATTCTGGATGAGACAGGGAAGCAGCACCGTTGATCTCACTGATATACCAGAGAAAGAGTTGTGGGTGGGGGCTGGAGTAGGACTGGAACAAGGAATGTTCCACATACCCCATAAAGAGATAGGCATAAGTGGGGCCCATGCAAGTACCCATGGCCACACCTTTGACCTGAAGAATCTAAGAAGAGTTAAAAGAGAAGTTGTTCAGTATGAGAATGAGCTCAACCAGGCGGAAGAGGGTGGTGGTGGATGGAGACAGTTCAGGCCTTTTTTCCAGGAAGAAGCTGACCATCCCAGTGGGGGATGGACATGGAAAAGGATTGCGTGTTGTCATGATGCTGTGGCTTTAAGAGATGTACTTGGTCCTGATTTCTTTTAAGAGAAAGATTGAATAAGTGGTACCGAGCAGTCTTTGGTAACATAAACTGCTTGTGAGGCCTTGGTTATTTTTTTTTAAAGTTGGAACAATAGAAGCAGCCTGGATGAGCGAGGCCAGCTCTCACAGACCAGGATTTATAGTTTTTTTTTAGCTTTTTGATTCAACAGAAGCTGCTGGAATCTTGAAGAAGTAGAGACTATTTTTCCCCTCTCTCAGTTACAGCTAGAAGCTAGAGATTCTTTTCCTACTGTGGGCACTGCATGTGAGAAAACCTGTTTTATGTATTTGCCTTTTTGCCAAGGAGTATGTTTATGGGATGTTACTATATTGGAACAGTTAAGTAGTAAGAGTTATTGTGTATCTATTATTCTGTTAAGTTTTCCAACAGAGTTAAATTATTCCAAGTTCTTCTTTCCTTTGATAACAAGGTCTAGAGCTGGATGAACACAGCAGGCCAAGCAGAATCAGAGGAGCAGGAAGGCTGATGTTTCGGGCCTAGACCCTTCTTCAGGGTC
>NW_025969655.1:10615-14244 GCF_021869965.1 Rhincodon typus | reverse complement strand
GGGCTGGAGGGGATTACAGAGATAGGGAGGGGTGTAGGGACTGGAGGGGATTACAGAGATAGGGAGGGGTGTAGGGACTGGAGGAGGTTAAAGAGATAGGGAGGGGGGTAGGGATTTGAGGGGGTATTTGACTTTGTAAAGGCTGCCACAGAAATGTAAATTGTTTCTGTTCCCAACCCCGCGGGTGCTGAGTAAAATAAGGGCTCACGGTATTAGAGGCAAGGTTCTGAGGAAGGGTCACTCGACCCTAAACATTAAGTTTGAGTTCTCTCCACAGATGCTGCCAGACACTCTGAGCTTTTCCAGCAATTTCTGCTTTTATTTCCATCTGCCTTCCCTATTCCCCGATGTAAGTGGATGCTGGATTTTTGTGACTCATAGATGGGGAGTCACAAATCTCTCTGACCTGTAGCTTTCTGCAATATTTCTCCATTTAAATAATATTGACTCCTGTGTTCTTCTTGCCAAAGCGCATAACCTCACATTTCCCCATGTTCCTTCAGCCAAGTTTTGGCCCATTCACTAAACCTGTCAATAACTCTTTGCAGAGACAGTAGGAACTGCAGATGCTGGAGAATCTGAGATAACAAGGTGCAGAGCTGGATGAACACAGCAGGCCAAGCAGCATCAGAGGAGCAGGAAAGGCTGACGTTTCAGGCCTAGACCCTTCTTCATTTTCTGAGTATGATAAAAATGAAGTCTGCCTTGTTGGGATTTGAACCAATGCCCCCAGTAGCAGGTAGTAGACTGGATTTTTAGCCCACTGCTATTACCACTAAACTACCACCTCCCTTCAATAGTACAGAATAGATTCACAAGAGTGTCTCCTGTCCAAGGAGCCTTGTTGAGTCTCTGCAGCGTACCTTGTAGATGGTACACACTGCTGCTACTGAGTGTCGGTGGTGGAGGAAGTGGGATGTTTGTGGATGTGGTGCCAGTCGAGTAGGGGGCTGCTTTGTCCTGGATGGCAATAATTTAATGTTGTCCCTTCCAGCTGCCTGTTTGAATTGCTTCCAGACAGATCACTTGACAGATTGGATGACAGGAGACAGAAGCTGATATCACATACCCGCAGGTTCTTCAGATGAGCAGTTCCAGATCTTCAGGAGGGGCCTGGGGGCATTGGCCACATTGCCCAACAGGAGTCCTGTGGCACAAGGCAGAACTGAACAGATTGTCGGAGCCCTATGCCAAGGAAGTCTGGCTCGCACTGTCCGAGAGCCAGACATAAGTTTGACAAGGCTGACACAGCCCCCAGTGTCTGATGTGTGTGTGTGTGTGTGTGTGTGTGTGTACGTGTAGTATATTCCTCAGGCACTCAGTTTATCACCAGGACAGAGAAACAGAAGCAGCGTGCAGACCACCCTCTGCAGTGTGTGGCATGTGTCTCACTTTCCCTGGGGTTGGAGCATTGGAAATCAGGCCCCGCTCTACCCAGAGTCATCGCAAAGGTTAAACATCTTACCAACGTTTGCAAACTGCCCCAAATGACCTGCTTTTGTCGAATCGTGGAATTTTACAGGACAGAAGGAGGCCATTCGACCCATTGTGTCCGTACTGTTCCCCCGAGAGAGCCACTCAGCTACTCCCACTCGCCAGTCCGATCACATACCCCTCTAAAATCATCATTTCCAAATATATATCCCACTCTCTTCTGAAAGATGCAGGTACAGATACAATGTTTAAAAGACATTTGGGCAGGTGCATGAATAGGAAAAACTTAGAGGGATATGGGTCAAGCGCAGGCAAGTTTAGTTTGGGAAACCTGGTTAGCATTGACAAGTTGGGCCGAAGGGTCTCTTTCCATGCTATATGACTGTATGTACTCTGCTACTACCACTCTCCCAGGCATCACATCCCAAATCCCAACAACTCTCTAAGTAAAGGTGTAGAGCCAGAAAGTACAGACCAGGTTTCTGTGCTTAACAAGAATTGCTGTTCTTCAGAAATGAACAGATTCTAACTAAAGGTAAATCACTCAGAACCATCTACCGGTTAAAACTGCAACCCTTTCATAAAACACCTCCACACACACACACACACACACAAAATAAGAGGGAAAGACTGGGAATGCCATTCAACGTTCCTTGTCCACAGGGCTCACAGAGGTTATCCTTTTGACTTGTCAAGGCTTGCTGCCCCTTCTCCAGTACTTCAGCTCATTGAAGGAGGCACAGAGCAACTGGTTCATAACTTACAAAGTCTCTGATCAATTGGCTAAAAGCCACAGCTTAGAGTAGCTGATGAGGGGAAATAAAATGGCTGCCTGCAGGCTTGTGGTGTTTTATCTTTTACAGAGGAGAAAAGGACAGCTCCTTCCTTTTAGGAGGTCCAAGGGCTTCTGGCTGATCATTCACACCCACGAGCTGTTTAGCCAGCCAGGAGCCAATCACGTGGCTGTTGGCAGGCAGAAGATCATCAACAATGGGTCAGCATTCCGCACACCAATCAGCTACTTGTTGCTGGGCGAATCTTCCGTTGTACACACCCTTCTCCAGCTCCCGGTCATCCTGACTAAACCTCCCCCACCGATGAACAGATAGCAATACAAACAGCACTGACATTGAGTTTTTAAAACTTTAAAGGAGTACAGCAATTCTCTGCACAATCCTGCTGGAAAAGCTCAGCAGGTCTGACAGCATCTGTGAAGGAAAAAACAGAGTTAACGGTTCGGACCCGAAACGTTAACTCTGTTTTTACCTTCACAGATGCTACCAGACCTGCTGAGCTTTACCAGCAACTTTATTATTGCTCCTGATTTACAGCATCCACAGTTCTTTCGGTTTTTACTCTGCACAATCTTTTTCTTTTGAACCAGTCATGTTATCATTTCAGTCCCAAATTGAAAATACTGAAAAATTTAAAAAGTACAGCTTTTGCAAGTCTCCACCCTTAGAAGTAGAAACACCATTTCAGAGACAATTTTCTTCTCAAAATATGCAACACACAAAGAACAAAACACAATTGATTCAGCCTTTCTCCCGCATTCTAACGTTACACAATCTTAGCATTACTTAAACATTGAACATATTCCAACATTTTACAGTCTGGGCAAAGCATCTGCAATTGCATTCTCTTTTCCAGTAATGTGAAGAACCTTTATATTAAATGGTTCAAATAAGAAACTGAATAGTCCTGAATTTCAATTTTTAAACTTTACAATGATGGGTAAAGTTACCATAGTTTGGCTCCCTCATGAGAGAGAGACACACACAACAGGCAGTGGTTTAAACTGAGGGTGACCATGCCTCAGGTGAGGGGAGAGGTTGAGAAAGAGGCTCCTTTATTGTAAACTCAGCCGGTGTGCGAATTGAACCCACATTATTTGTGTAATCGTGCATTGCTAAACTAGCAATCCATCCAACTGAGCTAAATAATCCCCACCATAATGAAACAAGATAGCATGCATCCTGTAAATCGCAAGCATCAGCTTGGGAGCAGCATAGTGGTTAGCACAGCTGCCTCACAGCACCAGGTTTGATTCTAAGCCTTGGGTGACCGTCTGTGTGGAGTTTGCACATTCTTCCCCATATCTGCGTGGGTCCCCTCTGGGAGCTGTGGTTTCTTTCCGCAGTCCAAAGATGTGTAGGTTAGGTGGATTGGCCATGGGGAAATGGCCCATTGTGTGC
>NW_025969655.1:5319-10605 GCF_021869965.1 Rhincodon typus | reverse complement strand
AAATGGCCCATTGTGTGCAGGTTAGGTGGATTGGCCATGGGGAAATGCAGGGTTACAGGGGATAGGGTAGAGGGGGTTGGGTCAGGGTGAACTCAATTGTGCAATGGCATCTTTCCACACTGTAGGGATTCTGTGAATTGCTCCCTGCGAAAGGGTTGGGAAAACTCAACAGCAGGCAGACAACACTAGCTCATTTATTGGGATTGGGACATGGAATCTAACTGATTCCAGAAACTCTCCTTAAACAATTGCAATGGACCTCTGATCTCAGAATCAATTCAAACAGACTAAGTCCAATGGATTTATTTGGGGAATCTCCAGGGAGTAAATGGCAAAGAAATCTAATCCTTTATCCAAAAATCTGTCACTATTCATGAGGGTATACCTTCACTCCTGGCTTTGAGAGTCTGTTGGTATCTCTCCTGTGTTTACTGACAATATGCAAATAATTGTAATCGTTTTACCTTTTAATTGTCAAACTTGAGAAGGTGCAGAAAAGGATGTTGCCAGGATTGGAGGGTGTGAGTTACGGGGAGAAGCTGAATAAGCTGGGGCTATTTGCCTTGGAGCATCGGAGACTGAGGGGTGACCTTATAGAAGTTTATAAAATCACAAGCAGAAGCTAGGATGAATAGACAAGGTCTTTGTCCCATGGTAGGGGAGTCCAAAAGTAGAGGGGCATAGGTTTAAGGTGAGAGGGGAAAGATTTAAATGGGACCTGAGGGGCAAATTTTTCACACAGAGGCTGGTGCGTGTATGGAATGGGCTGCCAGAGGAAGTGGTGGAGGTTGGTACAATTACAACATTTAAAAGGCAACTGGATGGGTACATGGATAGGAAGGGGTTAGAGGGATATGGGCCAAACGCTGGCAAATGGGACTAGGTCAGGTTGGGATGTCTGGTCAGTGCGAACAAGTTGGACCGAAGGGTCTGTTTCCATGCTGTGAAACTCTGTATCCAAAATGCCGATGACTTCCTGGAAAACCTTCGACATACACTTGGAATCCTGATCAGACTGTATCCTAACTGGGAGTCCATGAAATGTACTTCTTCACCAACACATAAACTGTAATCTAAATATCTTAAAGGAGGAGCATTTCAGAAGCGGACTGACACATCTATAATTCTAAGGATAGATCAAGATCATGTTGCAGTCATGTTGCAGCTGTACAAAACTCCGGTGCGGCTGCACTTGGAGTATTGCATACAGTTCTGGTCACCGCATTATAGGAAGGATGTGGAAGCATTGGAAAGGGTGCAGAGGAGATTTACCAGGATGTTGCCTGGTATGGAGGGAAGGTCTTATGAGGAAAGGCTGAGGGACTTGAGGCTGTTTTCGTTAGAGAGAAGAAGGTTAAGAGGTGACTTGATAGAGACATACAAGATGATCAGAGGATTAGATAGGGTGGACAGTGGGAGCCTTTTTCCTCGGATGGTGATGGCTAGCACGAGGGGACATAGCTTTAAATTGAGGGGTGATAGATATAGGACAGATGTCAGAGGTAGGTTCTTTACTCAGAGAGTAGTAAGGGCGTGGAATGCCCTGCCTGCAAATGTAGTAGACTCGCCAACTTTAAGGGCATTTAAATGGTCATTGGATAAACATATGGATGATAATGGAATAGTTTAGGTTAGATGGGCTTCAGATTGGTTTCACAGGTCAGCACAACATCGAGGACTGAAGGGCCTGTACTGCGCTTTAATGTTCTATGTTCTATGTTTTGTTTGTTTAATGGTCTTAACAGTCTAACTGGTTCTTCTTGGTATAAGTATCAATGATTCTGATGCATCATCAGCGGATTTGAAACATTAACTCTGTGTTTTCTCTCCACAGACACTGCCAGGCCTGCTGAGTTTCTCCATTTCTGCAATTTTGTTGCAGATCTCCAAGCAAGTTCTTTGTTTTACTTCAGCTATCAAAGGTACAGTACTGATTATATGCTGAGGGTTTCCTACCTGTAACAGGAAGAGGCAATGGCCAACTGGTATTGTTGCTGGACTCTTAATCCTGGGACCCAAATAACATTCTGTGGTCCCAGGTTCGAATCCTGCTGCGGCAGATGGTGGAATTTGATTTCAATTAAAAAAGGAAATCTGGAATTAAGGGTCTAATGATGACTGTGCCCGTTGTTAGGGTGGGGAGAACCAAACTGCCATTCTTGCCTAGTCTGGCCTACATGTGTCTCCAGACCTACAGCAATGTGATTGACTCTGAACTGCTATCTGTGCAATAAATGTTGGTCCAGCCAGAGACACCCTCAATCTGTGAATGAATGAAAAAAAAAGACACGTATGAGATGTTATAGAGACCTACAGCACAGGAAACAGATCTTTTGGTCCAATTCGTCCATGCTGACTGCTTCGGTATTGTGAGACACCTGGGCAAATTCATCCATAACATTTTATTTGGAGTTGTCTGTAACTTGTTTAAAGAGGAACGAGACAAAAATATTTGAACAGGTACACGAACAGGAAAGGTTCAGGAGGATTTGTGTCAAATGCAGGCAAGTGGGATTGGTTTAGTTTGGGAAATCTGTACTACAGAACAGCTTTACAAAGTCCTGGACAATATAAAATACCCGTTTATCAACGTCTGCAGTTTATCCACGCCCACAGAAATTTTATGTGCTACTTGCAATGATCTCTTTACACTGTCTGAGCTGCACCACTAATGGATGGCCAACCTTCTGCAGGTTTTTTTTTTCTTCATTCGTTCATGGGTTAAGGGCATCGCTGGCTCGGCAGCATTTATTGCCCATCCCTAATTGCCCACAGGGCAGTTCAGAGTCAAACACATTGCTGTGGGTCTGGAGTCACCTGTAGGCCAGACCAGGACTAAGGATGGCAGATTTCTTTCCCTAAAGGGCATTAGTGAACCAGACAGGTTTTTCCCAATAATCAATAATGGATTCATGGTCATCATTAGACTCTTAACCCCAGGTATTTATTGAATTCAAATTCCACCACCTGCCGTGGCAGGATTTGAACCTGGGTCCCCAGAAAATTACCTGGGTCCCTGGATTAACAGGCCAGTGATAATACCACTAGGCCATTGCCTCCCTGAGGGGATCGCTGCTGAATTTTCTCCTATAATAACACTCTAGAACTCAACTGCCTCAGTGTGAGCTGCCTGTGCTCACTGACTTCTCTCTGGATCTGCTTCCTAAGACTCACTTAATGGAGAGATGCCAAATGGCTCTTTCGAGCTAACCTTACTCTTAAACAGAGTATCAGATACACAAACATCTGCTTGCAGTGTTACTGTGACCTCTGGTGATGGGTTTTGTTGAATCATTGCTCCAGTTGCTGCGTATAATAGAAAAATAACGAGCAACTGTTCTGCAACTGTTCCATCTTTTTAGCCCCAACAAGACTTTCTGTATTGTAGGTGCAGCTGTGATTTTTACCCCAGCCACATCGTTGCCTAGAAGAAAATCAACTCCCCATTCCCAGTAATTTTCTAACCACCCCAGGTGGCCCTAGATTCAAAACCAGGAGGCATTTCAATTAGACCCTGCAGAATGTAACTGGAATATATTCTCCAGCTCCACCATTTACCAATAGTTTAACCTTCATTGAAATCTCTGAAGGGATATACATATATACACACACACACACACACACACATACAGATAAACACATAGTCACACACAGACACACACATACAAACAGACACGCACACACACACACACACACACACACACACATATAGCTATGCACATAAACACACACATACCTATGCGCGCACGTGCGCACACACACACACAGACATAGCTATGCATACACACACACACAGACACATAGACACACTCACATACAGACATAGCTATGTGAACACACACAGTCAGATATAGCCAGGCACACACCCAGAGACACGAACACACACACACACACACACACACGAACACACACACACAAACACAGACATGGCTGTCCACACACAGACATAGCTATGCACACACTCACGGACACACACACATACATAGCTATGCACACACACACACACACTCATAGCTAGGCAAACACACTGAAACTCACACACATACACATAGCTATGCATACACACAGAACTGCAGACACAAACACTCATAGTATGCATACACACCGAAACACACACACACACACACACACACACACATATGCACACACACCGAAACACACACACACACAGCTATGCATACATACACAGACAGACACATACTCACAGACATAGCTATGCACACACATATAGGCACACATATATACATAGCTATACACACACACACAGATATAGCTATGCACACACATATAGACACACACAGACACACACAGACAAAGCTATGCACACACATATAGACACATGCACAGACATAGCTACACACACACACACACACACACACACACACACACACACACAAACATAGCTATGCACACACATATAGATGCACACAGACAAAGCTATGCACACACACATATAGACACACGCACAGACATAGCTATGCATACATACACAGATATAGCTATACACACACAAACACACACACACACACACACACACACAGACATAGCTATGCACACACATATAGACACGCACAGTCACATACACGAACATAGCTACGCATACATACATAGACATAGCTACACACACACACACACATGCAGACACATACACGCACACAGACGTAGCCATGCACACACACATACAAAGAGACATAGCTATGCACACACACATAGACAAACACTCATAAAGAGACATAGTTGTGCACATACACAGACTCACGCACACACAGCTATGCGTATATACACACACACAGACACACACACAGACGGAGCTATACACACACACACACACACACACTCACACACAGGCACATTCACATTCACAGATGAACACACAGTCACACACATACATTTATACAGACACACACATACAAATATGTATAGATAGACACATACACAGTTACACGCACACAAATATATACAGGCACACATACATAAATATATACAGACACACACACATTCACAGAGACATAACTATGCGCGTGCACACACACATTCACAGACACAGCTATGCACACACGCAGACACACACAGATATAGCTATATGCACACACACAGACGCTCACACCGAGACATATCTATGCTCACACACAGACACACTCACATATACAAATGTATAGCTATGCGTACACACAAGCAGACATACACACACACTGACATAGCTATACAAATACATGGACAGACATAAGCACATACAGAGGCATACCTATGCGCGTGCATGTGTACACACACAGACACAGTGACACA
>NW_025969655.1:0-2319 GCF_021869965.1 Rhincodon typus | reverse complement strand
CGCACACACACACAGACATAGCTATACACATACACACACAGACACAAACACACACACACAACTATGCACATACACAGACATACACACACATACAGTGACATAGCTATGCACACACACACATATTCATAAGTATACATACACACTGAAACACACACACACACAGAGACACACCCACATATACGAACGCATAACTATGCACACACACAGACATACACACACAGAGGCACACACACATACACAAAGGCATAGGTACGTATACACAAACAGACATACACAAACACAAGACATAGCTATGCAAACACACAGATGGACACACACACGGAGACATACTAATGCATGAATGTGCACACACACACACACACACACACACACACACACACACACAGACATAGCTATATACACACACACACAGACACGCACGCACACACAGACACACACACACACACACACACACAAACAGACATAGCTGTCCACGCCCAGACATAGCTATGCACACACTTACAGACACACACACATACATAGCTATGCACACACATGCAGACAGATGTTGCCATGCACACACACACACAGACATAGCTATGCACACACACAGACACACACACACTCATAGCTATGCAAACACACTGAAACTCACACACACACACACTTGTATCTATGCATACACACAGAAACAACAAACACATAGAACTCAACCACATGCGAAGGAAAACTGGAAGTGAGGTAATCCAGCTCAACGGACTCCAGAGTTTAAAAACCAGGTGGGAAAAGCACAACGGCGCTTCATCGGAGGCTGACCCGATGATGTTATCCAGCAGGATAATGAAACATCAGCGGGACAACAAAACAGCTCAGTGATCCAACCAACCACAACACACAGTCATAGCTTTGCACAGGCACACATACACACACACAGACATAGCCATGTACACACACACACACACACACACACACACACAGACACACACACACACACACACACACACATACACACACACAGCTGTCCACCCACACACAGAGACACAGACATAGCTATGCACACAAAAACACACAGATACAAATACAGGCATATTCACACTCAGATAAACACACAGTCACACATATACAAATATAAACAGACATACACATACACACAGAGACAGACACAGGTAGGCACACTCATAGCAATGCATACACACAGAAACATACACACACATACTCATAGCTATGTATACACACAGGAACACACACACACACTCATAGGTATGCATACACACCGAAACTCACACACACACATACACACACACACAGCTGTCTACCCACACACACAGACACAGACGTGTTCAGAAAGTAAGGAGGCATAGGATTCAGGGAAATTTGGCTGTCTGGGCACAAAATTGGCTGTCCAATAGAAGACAGAGGGTGGTAGTAGATGGAAATTATTCAGCCTGGAGCTCGGTGACCAGTGGTGTTCCACAGGGATCTGTTCTGGGATCTCTGCTGTTTGTGATCTTTATAAATGACTTGGATGAGGAAGTGGAAGGGTGGGTTAGTAAGTTTGCTGATGACACAAAGGTTGGTGGAGTTGTGGATAGCATGAGGGCTGTTGTAGATTGCAACAGGACATTGACAGGATGCAGAGCTGGGCAAAGAAGTGGCAGATGGGATTCAACCCAGAAAAGTGTGAAGTGATTCATTTTGGAACGTTGAATTTGAATGCAGAATACATGGTTTATGGCAGGATTCTTGACAGTGTGGAGGAACTGAGGGATCTTGGGGTCCATTTCCATAGTGGACCCCAAGACCTCAAAGTAAAGAAGGCGTATGGTGTGTTGGCTTTCATTGGTGGGGGAATTGAGTTTAAGAGCTGTGAGGTTATGCTGCACGTCTATAAAACTCTGGTTAGACTACACTTGGAATATTGCGTTCAGTTCTGGTCGCCTCATTATAGGAAAGATGTGGAAGCTTTAGAGAGGGTGCACAGAAGATTTACCAGGATGCTGCCTGGGCTGGAGGGCATGTCTTATGAGGAAAGGTTGAGGGAGCGAGGGCTTTTTTCATTGGAATGAAGAAGGATGAGAGGTGACTTGATAGAGGTTTACAAGATGATGAGAGGCATAGATAGAGTGGATAGCCAGAGACTTTTTCCCAGGTTGGAAATGACTATTATGAGGGGGCATAATTTTAAGGTGATTGGAGGAAGGTATAGGGGAGATGTTAGAGGTAGGTTCTTCACACAGCGTGTGGAATGCGCTGCCAGCAGTGGTAGTGGAGTCAGATACTTTAGAGACATTTAAGCGACTCTTGGATAGGTGCATGGAGGATAGTAAAATGTAGGGTATG
>NW_025969654.1:13426-14250 GCF_021869965.1 Rhincodon typus | reverse complement strand
TGGTGAAGTTGAGATTTTGATCTTCTGAAGTACTTAACTCGCTGAAACGAGCATGTTAGTCAAACTAACATCAAAAATTGAGTCATTAGGTGAAGTTTTGATTTTTGTCTTCTGAAGTGCTTATCTCTCTGAAATAACCATTTTAACTCAATCAGCATTAAAAATTAAGTCATTTAGTGAAGTTGAGATTTTTGCCTTATGAACTGCTTAACTCGCTGAAATAAGCATGTTATTCGAAACAACATCCACAGTTGAGTCATTTGGTGAAGTTGAGATTTTTGACTTCTGAAGTCCTTATCTCACTCATATAAGCACGTTCGTCAAAACAACATTAAAAATTGAGTCAATGGGTGAAGTTCAGATTTTGGTTTTTATGAAGTTCTGATCTTACTGAAATATGCATGCTGGTCAAAACAGCATTAAAAAAATTAAGTCATGTGATGAAGTTAGGATTTTGGTCTTCTGAAGTGCTTATCTCAATCAAGTATGCATGTTACTCAAAACAACAATAAAACTTGAGTCATTTGTTGATGTCGTGATTCTTCACTTCTGAAGTGTTTATTTCACTGCAGGAAGCCTGTTAGTCAATCCAACATCAAAATTTGAGTCATTTGGTGAAGTTCAGATTTTGGTCTTCTGAAGTGCTTAACTCGCTTAAATAAGCATTTTAATCCAACCAGCATTAAAAATTAAGGCATTTGGTAAAGTTGAGATTTTTGCGTTCTGAACTGCTTAACTCGCTGAAATAAGCATGTTATTCAAAGCAACATCAAATGATGAGTCATTTGGTGAAGTTTTGATTTTTGACTTCTGAAATGCTTCTC
>NW_025969654.1:0-13416 GCF_021869965.1 Rhincodon typus | reverse complement strand
TGGTGAAGTTTTGATTTTTGACTTCTGAAATGCTTCTCTCAATCAAACAAGCATGTTAGTCAAACCACCATCAAAATTGCAGTCATTTGGTGAAGTTCAGGTTTTGGTGTTGTGAACTGCTTCACTCGCTGAAATAAGCATTTTAATCCAAACAGCATCAAATGTTGTGTCATTTGGCGTAGTTGAGATTTTAGCCTTCTGAAGTGCTTAAATCGCTGAAATCAGCATGTTAGTCAGACCAACATCAAAACTTGAGTCATTTAGTGAAGTTCAGATTTTGGTTTTCTGAAGTGCATATCTTACTAAAATGAGCATGGTCGTCAAAACAGCATTAAAAATTGTGTCATTTGGTGACGTTGAGATTTTTGGCTTCTGAGGTGCTTAACTCTCTGAAAGAAGCATTTTGATTTAACCAGCATCAAAAGTTAGTTCATCTGGTGAAGGTGAGATTTTCGTATTCTGATACACTTATCTCGCTGAAATAAGCACGTTAATCAAAACAACATCGAAAGTTGAGTCATTTGGTGAAGTTGAGATTTTTGATTTCTGAAGTGCTTATCTCACTGAAATAAGCATGTTCGTCAAACCGACATCAAAACTTGAGTCATTTGGTGAAGTTCAGATTATGGTCTTCTGATGTGCTTATCTGAGTGAAGTCAGCATGTCAGTCAAAACAGCTTCAACATGGAAGTCATTTGTTGAAGTTGAGATTTTTGACTTCTCAAGTGCTTATCTCACTGAAATAAGCATTTTAGTCAAATCAGCATCAAAAGTTAGGTCCGTTGGTGAAGTTGAGATTTTAGTCTTCTGATATGCTTATCTCTCTGTTATAAGCATTTCAGTCACATCAGCATCAAAAGTTGAGGATCTTGGTGAAATTGAGATTTTGGTCTTCTGGTATGCTTATCTCGCTGAAATAAGCACGTTAGTCAAAACAACATCAAAAGTTAAGTCATTTGGTGAAGTTGAGATTTTGATCTTCTGAAGTGCTCAACACGCTAAATTAAGCATGTTAGTCAATGGAACATAAAAAATTGTGTCATTTGGTGAAGTTGAGATTTTTGCCTTCTCAAGTGTTTAACTCGCTGAATGAAGCATTTTAATTTAACCAGCATCAAAACTTAGGTCATCTGGTGGAGGTTCGA
Source organism: Rhincodon typus (assembly GCF_021869965.1). Lineage (NCBI taxonomy): Eukaryota > Metazoa > Chordata > Chondrichthyes > Orectolobiformes > Rhincodontidae > Rhincodon > Rhincodon typus. Next base: position 12,271 of record NW_025969654.1, on the reverse strand, counting down.
TTTTAGTCTTCTGATATGCTTATCTCGCTGAAATAAGCACGTTCGTCAAAACAACATCCAAAGTTGAGTCATTTGGTGAAGTTGAGATTTTGATCTTCTATAGTGCTTGACTCGCTGTTATAAGCATGTTTGTCAAACGAACATAAAAAATTGTGTCATTTGACGCAGCTGAGATTTCTGCTTTCTCAGGTGCTTAACTCGCTGAATGAAGCATTTTAATGTAACCAGCATCAAAAGTCAGGTCATCTGGTGAAGGTGAGATTTTAGTCTTCTGATATGCTTATCTCGCTGAAATAAGCACTTTAGTAAAAACAAAATCAAATTTTGAGTCATTTATTGAAGTTGAAATTTTTGATTTCTGAAATGCTTATCTCACTAAAATAAGCATGTTAGTCAAACCAATATCAAAACTTGAGTCTTTTGGTGAAGTTCAGATTTTGGTTTTCTGAAGTGCTTATCGTACAAAAATAAGCATGTTAGTCAAAACATCATTAAAAATTTAGTCATTTGGTGAAATTGAGATTTTTGACTTCTGAAGTGCTTATCTCACTCAAGTATGCATGTTACTCGAAACAACATCAAAACTTGAGACATTTGGTGAAGTCGAGATTCTGCACTTCTGAAGTGCTTATTTCACTGGAGCATGCCTGTTCGTCCATCCCACATCAAAACTTGAGTCATTTAGTGAAGTTCAGATTTTAGTTTTCTGCAGTGCTTATCTTACTAAAATATGCATGTCAGTCAAAACAGCATTAAAAATTGTGTCATTTGGTGATGTTGAGATTTTTGGCTTCTGAGGTGCTTAACTCCCTGAAGGAAGCATTTTGATTTCACCAGCATGAAAAGTTAGTTCAGCTGGTGAAGTTGAGATTTTCGTCATCTGATATGCTTATCTCGCTGAAATTGGTACGTTAGTCAAAATAACATCAAAAGTTGAGTCTTTTGGTGAAGTTGAGATTTCGATCTTCTGAAGTGCTTAACTCTCTGAAATGAGCGTGTTAGTCAAACGAGCATCAAGAATTGTATCATTTGGTGAAGTTCAGATTTTTGACCTTTGAGGTGCTTAACTCGCTTGAAATAAGCATTTTAATTTAACCAGCATCAAAAGTTAGGTCATCTGGTGAAGGTGAGATTTTAGTCTTCTGATATGCTTATCTCGCTGAAATAAGCACGTTAGTCAAAACAACTTCATCAGCCCCTGGTAAATAAATCCTAAAAAGGAGGAGCCCAAGTGTATAAACCCTGAAATACATAGCCCCCTGTATATAAACACTAAAATACAGCAAAAACTAAAAGAACTGCGGATGCAGCAAATTCAGGAACAAAAATATCGTTGCTGGAATAGCTCAGCAGGTCTGGCAGCATCTACGACACTTCCGATATCTGCAATCCGATCCCACCACCAAAGGCATTTTTTCCCTCCCCACCCTTATCTGTTTTCCGGAGGGACCACACTCTCAGTGACTGTCTTGTCCGCTCCACACATCCCTCCAGCCCCACCACACCCGGCACTTTTCCCTGCAACCGCAGGAATTGCGACACCTGCCCCAACACCTCCCGCCAAGACCCCAACCCAGGCCCCAAGAAGACTTTCCACATCAATCAGATGTTCAACTGTACATCTGCTAATGTGGTATACTGCATCCGCTCTTCCCGTTGTGGCCTCCTCTGCATCGGGGAAACCAAGCGGAGGCTTGGGGACTGCTTTGCAGAACACCTACGCTCAGTTCGCACTAAACAACTGCGCCTCCCAGTCGCGAACCATTTCAACTCTCCCTCCCATTCCTCAGACGTCATGTCCATCCTGGGCCTCCAGTGCCACAACGATGCCCCCCGAAGTTTGCAGGAACAGCAACTCGTATTCCACTTGGGAACCCTGCAGCCCAATGGTATCAATGTGGACTTCACAAGCGTCAAAATCTCTGCTCCCCCTACTGCATCCCAAAACCAGCCCAGCTCGTCCCCGCCTCCCTAACCTGTCCTTCCTCCCACCTATCCCCTCCTCTCACCTCAAGTCCCACCCCCATCTCCTACCTACTAACCTCATCCCGCCACCTTGACCTGTCCGTTCTCCCTGGACTGACCTATCTCCTCCCTAACTCCCCACCTACACTCACATCTACTGGCTCCATCCCCGCCTCTTTGACCAGTCTGTCTCCTCTCCACCTATCTTCTCCTCTGTCCATCTTCTATCCGCCTCTCCCTCTCTCCCTATTTATTTCAGAACCGCCTTCCCCTCCCCCATTTCTGAAGAACGGTCTCGGCCCGAAATGTCAGCCTTCCTGTTCCTCTGATGCTGCTTGTCCTGCTGAGATCATCCAGCTCTCCACCTTGTTTTCTCGGATTCTCTAGCATTTGCAGTTCCTACTATCAATGAGGAAAATGAGAACCTGTTAGCTGTTACAGGCCAGTGCTGAACCATTGCCAGAGGGATAGAACTGCTGGAGAGTCAGGGAGTCAATAATGAGATAGCGCCTCATTGTAAACGGGTGAGAACTGAGGAAGTGCCTCACATGTATAGGGCCTGTATTGAGGTAATGCAGCACCACCAGAGGATCAGAACTGTTGGGTGCATTATTGTGAGAGGGTCAATCTTGAGGCAGTGTCTCATTCTAAAGAGGTCAGACTTGTTGGAGTGCCACAAGATTGCAGCACTGTGAGAATGTCAGACTGAGGGAGTGCCTCATTGTCAGATAGTCAGTACTGTCAGAGCTTCAGTACTGGAGCAAAGCCTCATTGTCAAAGGGTCTACACTGGAGGTATTGCAGCCATTGTGTGCCAAAGGGGTCGGTGCTGGAATCTTTGTTATTTGTTACTTATGTGAATATTCTGGATGTGAATGTACAAGGCATGATTAGTAAGTTTGTGGATAATGCAAAAGTAGGAGATGTCTTTGATAGCAAAGAAGGTTATCAAAATTTACAGGGGCTTCTCGATCAGATGGGGAAGTGGGCTGAGGATTGGTAAATACAATTGTATACAGATACAGGTGTGCACTTTGGAAAGTCAAACCAAGGTAGGATTTATACAGTAAATGGTAAAGTCCTGAATTTCATCCTCTGACAATGTTGCACTCTTTCAGTACTGACCTACAACAAAGTTGGACAGCCTCAGGCAGACCCTCTGACAATGAGGCATTCCCTCAGGTCAATAATCTTTAATTGTAAACTAATCTGTAATATTATTTGACCTGTTATTTTACAATACTTCCTGTGTCTCCTGTAGAATACGCATTTGCCATCCTTCCAGCTCTGCCTCTGGGTATGCGAAGATGCTTTCTTCCATACCACCGTCAGAAATAATGCAAGCCTGAACCCTGACCCTGGATTCAGCCCGAAAACTAACCCTCATGTAAACCCTAAGTCCAACCTCAGCCCAAATCCTAACCTCAGGCCTCACCCAAACCATAACCCTCAGTCCTAACGGTGACCCTAACCTTACCTCTAACTCGAGCCTCAGCCCTAACACCAACCCTCCGCCCTATAACGCAAGCCTCCGCCCTACATTAACCATAGCCTTAGGCCTAAACCGAACCTCGCTTCAGCCCTACTCCTTACTGAAGACATACAGCCTCCGGGACAGAAACCCGAAGACAGAGACCCTTTTCAATTAACTGTAAAACACGGAGCTCACTATAAATAATCCCTAAAACATAGACTTCCCTGTAAATGAACCGTGAAACACAAAGCCTTCTGTAAGTAATCTCCGATGCAAAATCTCGTTTAAACAAACGCGAAAAAAGAGCCCCCTGCAAATACACTCAAGCACAGAGACCCCTTTAAATATAACCAAAGAAAGGTCCCTCGGGAAGTAAAATGTAAAAGACAGAGAACCCAGTAAAAAACCATAAAACACAGAGACCTCTGTAAAGAAACCCTGAAACAGAGCCCCCTGTAAATAATCCAAAACACAGAGCAACCTGTACACAAACCCTAAACGTTAACTGTTTTTGCCTTCACAAATGCTACCAGACCTGCTGAGCTTTTCCAGCAATTTCGGTTTTGTTCCTCATTTACAGCATCTGCAGTTCCTTCGGTTTTCAATTAACTGGGCAGTCAGTTGGATCAAATGGTTGTGTATCACATATTTACCAGTCGGATTAAAACACGCGGTACCCGTTTGCTCATGTGGTCACTTGCTTATCTTATAACCTTTGCCTGCTGAATATCCTGTGGTCTGCCCTGTTTACTCATATCGTTTAGAACTTAACAAGGCTTCCGGAGACTGGCTGACGTGTCTTTAGTAATACAGGGTCAATCGCCTTTAAATATCGTTTTCTGTGGTTTTTGTGTGACACGAGATCAGAAGCCACTTTACTGTTGTACTGAAGGTCCTCTTTACCAATGCACCCACAAGCGCTCCATATGACCACTCTCGCGCTCTCATTCATTCATAACTTTACTGACCACTCATTAGCGTACTGTGTTTATATATTACCACATTTCATACATTCATTCATAAAACTGCCATCTTGCCGTACTTTTCACTAATAAAGGGTGACGAAATTAAAATGTTCCTTCCACCCCATTACTGCCTTTTCACAGTTTGAACCCTTATTGCTAACAGTGTCCAAACTTGTGTCCACATCTGAATCAATCCCTGAGTATGTGTTAATTTTCTAATCTATTCAGAACAGTACGATCCCATCCATCGTGTCATCCGAAACTATGAAAAATTATAACATTAATCAGCCCTCAGCAGACGTCTCCCAGGACTTGAATATCTTGCGGGACATCAAACAAGTTTTCTGCGTTACCACGTCTCTGTTCGATACATATTGAATAGGGTCCGCGTTCCCTTTAAGAAAGCTACTCTCAAAATAGCGCTTCCGTGAAATTGAATGAAAGAATGAGGAAACCGGCAATAGTGAAATCTCAAGAGCCAGCCGCGGTCATCAGGCTACTAAACTTTCTGCTGTCATTAAGTAATTCCCATCCGGGCAAATCATTTTGAGTTGATAATCTTTCTGGCATTCTCTAACTTTAAAAGCATAAAAGGACCCACACCTTTCGTTGCCCTCCTTCAAATACCTCAGTCCTGACACGCTGACAATGAGGCGCTCCCTCAGTCCTGACCCTCGTATAATGAGGCGCTCCCCGAGTCCTGACCCGAGTACAATGAGGCGCTCCCCGAGTCCTGACCCGCTGACAATGAGGCGCTCCCTCAGTCCTGACCCGCCGACAATGAGGCGCTCCCTCAGTCTTGACCCCAGTGCAATGAGGCGCTCCCTCAGTCCTGACCCTATTACAATGAGGCGCTACGTCACCAATGACCATCAGACAACACCGCACCTCCCCATTACTGACTCTTTGTCAAAGAGGCTTTGCATCAGACTATGATGTACTGTCTCAATCCGAACAATTCGCCGTGCTGCACTGGGGGCTGTCTTATCTAGTGTTGATTTCCTTTGGGCTTGTGCTTTAGGCTTTATGAGTTGGAGGCTCTGTGTTTTAGGTTTGCCTCTGAGAGTTTATTTACAGGAGGCTTAGTTTCAGGGAGGATTTGAAGGGGGCTCTGTTTCAGTGTTTATTTACTGGGAGCTCTATATTTTACACTTTATTTACAGGGGACTCGGTCTTTTATGCTTTCTTCCTGGGGGCTGTGTCTTCTACACTTTATTTCCTGAGGGACTTTTCTTCGGTAATATATAAAGAGGTCTCTGTTCTTAAGGGTGTATTTACAGGGGGCTCTGTTTTTTGCATTTTTTCAAATGAGAATCTGCGTCGGAGAATATATACAGGAGGCTGTGTGTTTCAGAGTTCGTTTACAGGGATGTCTGTGTTTTAGGGCATCTGTACACGATTCTCTGTGTTTTCGGGATTATTTATAGTGATCTGTGTTTTACAGTTACCTGAAAGGAGTCTCTGTCTTCGGGAATATTTACCGGGGACTGTTATTTATAGGTACGTCTATCTTTTCAAAGTTTATTTGTCGGGGGCCCTGTCTTACGGATAATTTACAGGTGGGCTGAGTGTGGGGTGTAATTACAGGTGATCAGTATTTTCGGATTTATTTGGAGGGAGCCCTGTGTGTTACCTTGTACTTCCTGGGTGATGTGTGCTCGAGTTCATTTAAAGGGGTTCGTGTATTTGAAGGTATAATTGCAGGGGGCTTTGTTTTCAAACTGTTTAAATGGGACTCTGTGTTTTAGGGTTTATTTACTGTGAGCTCCGCGTTTTACGGGTTATTGAAAGGGGTTACTGAGGGTATACTTACAGGGGGCTCGGTGTTTGAGGGCTTTTGTGAAGGGCTGAGGCTAGCGTTAGAGGTGAGGTTAGGGTCAGCGCTGGGGCTGAGGATTATGGTTTTTGTTAGGCCTGAGGGGAAGGTTAGGGTTAGGTTTTGGCCTGAGGTTCAGCTCAGAGCTTACGCAAGGGTGAGCGTGAGGGCTGAATCTCGGGTTAAGGTTTGGGGTAGAATTATTTCTGGGGGCAGGGAGAAAGAAAGCAGCTTCGCATACCCAGAGACAGAACCAGAGCGAGAGCAACTGCGTATTCGACAGGAGACTCGGGATGTATTGTCAATTAACAGGTCAAACAGTATTACAGATTAGTTTACAATTAAAAGTTACCGTCCTGAGCGGCATGGTGGCTCGGTTGTTAGCACTGCTGTTTCACAGTGCCACAGACTCCGATTCGATTCCACCCTCGGGCGACTGTCTGCGTGGAGTTTGCATATTCTCCCCACGTCTGCATGGGTTTCTTCCATGTGCTGCGATTTCCTCCCACAGTCCAAACATGTACAGGTGAGATGTACAGCTATTTCCACACTGTAGGGGTTCTATGAATGCTTCATTCTCAGAGGGTCCGCTTAAGGCTGACCCTTTATGATGTAGTGTCAGAACTGACGGAATACACAACTGTCAGAGGATCACATTCAGCTGATGCCTCATTTTTAAAAATTATGTCATTTAGTTATGTCGCACTCGCCCAATAAGAAATTAGAATAAGGCTCAGCCTCAGTCTTGTCCCTATGACTGATACACTCCCACAGTCCTGACCCACTGATACTGCTGCAATACCTCAGTGCGATCATTTGACAATGAGGCACTGTTTCAGTACTGAAGCTCTGACAGTACTGACTATCTGACAATGAGGGAGTGCCATTGTCACAGTGCTGCAAACGTGTGGCACTCCCACAAGTCTAACCCCTTGAGAATAAGACACTACCTCAGTATTGACCGTCTCACAATAATGCACCCTAAAGTACACTCTGGTACTTCTGCATTACCTCATTACAGACCCTATAAATGTGAGGCACTTCCTCAGTTCTGACCCTCTTACAATGAGGCGCTACCTCATTATTGAATCTCTGATTATAATGCTCTCCAGCAGTTCTGTCCCTCTGACAGTGCTTCAGTACTTGTCTGGACCAGGCAAATTCCGCATTGTTAGCGGGTCAGTTCTGTGGCAGTGCCTCCTGGTAATGGGATCATATGAATCTGTAATACTATTTTACCTGTTAAGTTTACAGTACATCCCAAGTCTCCTGTAGAATACGCAGTTGCTCTCCCTCTGGCTCTGGCTATGCAAAGCTGCTTTCTTTCTCCCGAGTCTCGGAAATAGCCCGAACCTTAACCCTAGATTCAGCCCTAACGCTAACACTCGCGTAAGCCCGAAGCCTAACTTCAGCCCAAAGCCTAACCCAAACCATAACCCTCAGCCCTAACGCGAGCCTCATCCGACACTAGCCATAGCCTCAGGCCCAAACCGATCCCAGCTTCAGCCGTACACCTGACCCTCAAACACGGAGACGCCTTTCAATAACCCGTAAAACGCGGACTTCACTGTAAATATCCCCTAAAACACAGTGTCCTATTTAAACAAACTTCAACAATAGAGCCCCCTCTAATTATACAAATACACAGACCACTTTAAATGAACTCAAACACACATTGCCCAGGAAGTATCAAGTAAAACATAGGCCTCCTTCTAAATAAATCCGAAAACACTGAGCACCTTTAATTACACCCCAACACTTAGGCCACCTGTAAATTATCCGTAAGACAGGGCCCCTTACAAATAATCCTAAAAAGACAAAGCTACCTACAAATAAACAGCCTCCGGCAAACAAACCCTAAAACAGAGACACCTTTCAATAACCTGTAAAACACGGAGCTCACTATAAATAATCCCAAATACACACAGCATCGTGTATGCACAACCAAAAACACAGACATCCCTGTAAATGAACCCTGAAACACAATGCCTTCTGGAAATAATCTCCGACGCAGAGCCTCATTTAAACAAACGATAAAAAACGGCCCCTGTAAATACACTGTCAAGCACAGAGACACTTTAAATAAACCCGAAGAAAGGTCCCTCACGAATTAAAATGTAAACCACCGAGCCTCCGGCACATAACCCCCTGTAAATAAACTCTAAAACACAGAGCTTCATTTACAGGGATGTCTGTGTTATAGGGTTTATACACAATGAAGCTTGAAACACAAAGCTTTCTGTGAAGAATCTCCGACGCAGAGCCTCATTTAAACAAACAATAATAACACAGCTACCTGTAACTACACTCTCAAGCACAGAGACCCCTTTACATAAAACCTAAGAAAGGTTCCTCAGGAAGTAAAATGTAAAACAGAGTCCCCAGTAAGAAACAACAAAAGACAGAGCCCGATTTAAATTAACTATCAACTATAGAGCTCCTTGTAAATAAACCCTGAAACACAGTGCACCCTGCAAATCCTCCCTAAAACTGTGCCTCCAGTAAATAAACCCTCAGAGACGCCTGTAAACAAGCCCTCAGACAGAGAGCCCTTTCAATAATCATTAAAACAAGGAGCTTAATTCAAATAATCCCTAAAACAGAACCCCCTTTAATTATACCCTCAAATACACAGACCCCTTTAAAGACCTCTAAAACAGATGCCCTAGGAAGTCGAATGTAAAACAGAGGGCTCCCTCTAAATAAAGTCGAAAACACAGAGGACCTGTCAATGCACCCCAACATCAAGCCGACCTGTAAATTATCCGTAAAACAGGACCCCTTACAAATAAACCCGAAAAGACTGAGCTCGCTATAAATAAAGAGCGCCCTGTAAATAAATACCAAAAGACATAGTAAAAACCGGAAGAACTGCGGATGCTGCAAATCAGGAAAAAATACAAAGTCTGGCAGCATCTGTGAGGGGAAAGACAGAGTTAACGTTTCCGTTCAGGTGATCCTTCCTCAGAACCTCTGGCTCGCGCGTCTTTAGTTATGCAGGGTCAATCACCTTAAAATATCCTTTTCTGTGGTTTTTGTGAAGCACTATAACATGATAACATTAGCACATAAGAACTGAGAGCAAGAGTAGGCCATCTGGCCCCTTGAGCCTGCCCCGCTATTCAATAAGATCATGGCTGATCTTTTTAAGACTCAGCTCCACTTTCCCGCCCGCTCACCATAAACCTTAATTCCTTTACTGTTCATAATTTTATCGAGCCTTGCCTTTAGAACATTCAGCGAGTTAGCTTCAACCGCTTCACTGGGCAGGGAATTCCACAGATTCACAACCCTTTGGGTGAAGAAGTTCCTGCTGCCCTCAGTCCTACATCTGCTTCCTTTTATTTTGAGTCTATGCTCCCTTGTCCCAGTTTCACTTACTCGTGGAAACAACCTCATGCCTCCACCTTATCTATTCCCTTCATAATATTGTAGTTTTCTATAAGATCTCCCCTCATTCCTCTGAATTCCAATGAGTATAACTCCAGCCAACTCAGTCTCTCCTCATATTCCAACCCTCTCAAATCTGGAATCAATCGAGTGAATCTCCTCTGCACCCCGTCCAGTGCTCATATATCACTTATCAAGTAAGGAGACCAAAACTGCACACAGTACCCGGGTGCGGCCTTGCCAGGATCCTATACAGCTGTAGCATTAGCTCCCTGTTTTTAAACTCCATCCCTCTCGCAATGACAGACAAAATTCTATTTGCCTTTTTAATGACCTGCTGCACCTGCTTTTAGCGATTCATGCACAAGTACACCGAAGTCCCTCTGCACAGCCGCATGCTGCATTTTTTTACCATCTAAACCACAGTCCATTTTGTTGTTATTCCTACCAAAATGCATGACCTCACATTTATTGACATTGTACTCCATCTGCCAGACCTTTGCCCACTCACTTAGACTATATATCCCTCTGCAGACTTTCAGTGTCTTCTGCACACTTTGCTCCACCGCTCATCTCAGTGTCATCTGCAAATTTTGACACATCACACTTAATCCCCAACGCCAAATCATCTATGTAAATTGTAAACAATTACAGTACCAACACTGATCCCTGAGGCACACCACGAGCCACTGACCGCCAACCTGAAAAACACCCATTTACCCCTACTATTTATATTCTACTAGTCAATCATCCTCTATTCATGCCAATACGTTACCTGTAATATCGTACAACTTTATCTTATGTAGCTGCCTTTTGTGTGGCACCTTGTCAAATGCCTTCTGGAAATCCAGATATCGACATCCGCAGGTTCCCCATTGTCCACCATGCAAGTAATGTCCTCAAAGAATTCCACCAAGTCAGTTAAACATGACCTACCCTTCATGAACCCATGCTGGGTGTTCCCAATGGGACAATTTATATCCAGTTGTCTTGCTATTATCTTCCTTAATGATGGGTTCAAGCATTTTCCCCACAACCGAAGTCAACCTGACTGGCCTATAGTTACCTGCCTTTTGTCTACTTCCTTTTTTAAACAGTGACGTCACATTAGCTGTTTTCCAATCTGCGGGAACCACCCCAGAGTCCAGTGAATTTTGGTAAATAATTACCAGTGCAAGCTTCTTTACTGTTGTACTAAATGTCCTCGTTACCAATGCACCCACAAGCGCTCCATATTGCCACTCTCGCGCTCTCATTCATTCATAACTTTACTGAATACTTACCGGCGTACTATGTTTACTATTACCACATTTCATTCATTCATAAAACTGCGATCTTGTCATACTTTTCACTATTAAAGGGAGACTAAATTAAAATGTTCCTTCCACCCCATTTACTGCCTTTTCACAGTTTTAATCCTCACGGCCTTATTTTGCTAACAGTTGCCAAACCTGTGTCTACATCAGAGTCTATCCCTGAGTATGAGTTAATTTTCTGAAAAATTCAGAACAATACCATCGTGTCAACCGAATCTATGAAAGAACATAATATTAATCAGCCCTCAGCAACCGTCTCCCAGGACTTGAATAGCTTGCAGGACATCAAACACGTTTTCTGCGTTATCAGAGTTAGTTGGATGTGCAGATGCTGGAGAATCTGAGATAATAAGGTGCAGAGCTGAAAGAACACAACAGGCCAAGCAGCAGAGGAGCAGGAAGGCTGACGTTTCGGACCTCGACCCTTGTTCAGAAATGGAGGAGGTGAAGGAGGTTCTGAAATAAATAAGGGGAGAGGGTGAGAGGCGAATAGAAAATGGATAGAGGAGAAGATAGGTGGAGAGGAGACAGACAGGTCAAAGAGGCGGGGCTGGAACCAGTAAAGGTGAGTGTAGGTGGGGAGTGAGGGAGGAGATATGTCAGTCCAGGAAGGACGGACATGTCAAGGGGGCAGGATGAGGTTAGAAGGTAGGAGATGGGAGTGGGACTTGAGGTGGGATGAGGGGTTAGGTGGGAGGAAGGACAGGTGAGGGAGGCGGGGACGAGCTGTGCTGTTTTTGGGATGCGGTAGTGGGAGGGGAGATTTTGAAGCTTGTGAAGTCCACATTGATACCACTGGGCTGCAGGGTTCCGAAGCGGAATATGAGTTGCTGATCCTGCAAACTTCGATTGGCATCGTTGTGGCACTGCAGGAGGCCCAGGATGGATATGTCGTCTGAGGAATGGGAGGGAGAATTGAAATGGCTCGCGGCTGGGAGGCGCAGTTGTTTAGTGCGAAACGAGCGTAGGTGCTCTGCAAAGCAGTCCCCAAGCCTCCGCTTGGTTTCCCCAATGTAGAGGAGGCCACAGCGGGAACAGCGGATGCAGTATACCACACCAGCAGATGTGCTGGTGGACATCCGCTTGATGTGGAAAGTGTTCTTTGGGCTTGGGTTGGGTTAAGGGGGGTGGTGTAGGTGCAGTGTCGCAATTCCTGCGGTTGCAAGGAAAAGTGACGGGTGTGGTGGGGCTGGAGGGATGTGTGGAGCGGACAAGGGAGTCACGGAGACAGTGGCCCCTCCGGAAAACAGATAAGGGTGGGGAGGGAAAAATGCCTTTGGTGGTGGGGTCGGATTGCAGATGGCGGAAGTGTCGGAGATGGTGCCAGACCTGCTGAGCTTTTCCAG
>NW_025969653.1:3073-14250 GCF_021869965.1 Rhincodon typus | reverse complement strand
CTCTGACCAAACAAAAAAAGGGGGTTCTATGAGGAGGATGACTGGTAAGGTAAAGGTGTACAGGGCAGTAGCCATTAAGAGAGTAGGTCAGTGCTACAGTGGAAATGCTAAGGCCTTTGCTTGAGAGAATTCCACATGAGGAGGCTGAGCAGGAGTACAGGCAAGGGTTCTTCAGCTCTACTTTCTTTAGGTCTAGGCTGAAGGTAGTGAGGATGACAGTTAGGGCAGTGGCATGTTCTCTTGCAGGGTGTGGGAGATCAGGGAGACTTCCAGCATTAGGCAACTGGAGCTGGATGCACTTAGGATCATCCAGGGTGCACAGAATATTATCAATAAGAGCTATAGTGAAGTGGTCACTCCTAAGGTGCAGGCTGCAGGTAGCTGGGTGGCCACCAGAAGAGGTAAAGGGGTGAAGGCAGATAGTGCATGGTTCCCCAGTGGCCATTCCCGTCAATAACACTTTGGATGCTGTTGGGGGCTGGGATGACCTTTCAGGGGCTAGCAGCAGGAGTCAGGTCAGTGGCACTGTGATTGGCTCTGAGGCTCAGAGGGAAAGGGTGCAGTCAGACAGAGCGATACTGATAGGAGACAGGAGGGGGACAGACAGGAGATTCTGTGGCCAGGCAAGAGAGACCAGGATGGTGTGTTGCCTCCTGGGTGCCAGGGTCAAGGATGTCTCTGAGCGGTTACAGGACATTCTGAAGGGGCAGGGTGAACAACCGAAGGTCATTGTCTACCTGTGTCATTTGTACCGATGTGAACAAAGGCATGGAGTCCTGCGAAATGAGTGTAGGGAGTTAAGTAATAAGTTAAAAAGCAGGACCTCAAGGTTAGTGATCTCTAGATTACTCCCAGTGCCACACACCAGTGAGGATAGAAATAAAAAGATAGGCCAGATTTCTGAGGAGCTGGTGTAGGGGAGTCAGGGTTTTCAGTTCTTGGATCATTGGGATCTCTTCTGGGATAAAGTTGATCTGTACAAGGGGGATGGGTTACACTTGGACCGGAGGGGATCCAATAACCTCGCGGGGAGATTTGCTAGTGTTACCTGGGAGGGTTTAAACTAGGTTGGCAGGGGGAGTGCGATTCTCAATAAGAGAGGGGCCATTGAGAAGTCGAGGGGAAATACATTAGCTATCGAGAGCATGTTTATTATTCAGGATAGCCGGGGCACAGCAAAGGGAGGGAAAAGGCTTCTGGATTAAACTGCATTTATTTCAACGCGCAAGGCCTGACTGGTAAGGCAGATGACATCAGAGCATGAATTGGCTCTGGGGACTGGAATATTACAGCCATAACAGAAACATGGCTGAGAGAAGGGCAGGACTGGCAGCTCGATGGTCTGGGATACAGAAGCTACAAGCATGACAGAAGTACAAGTAAGCGAGGCAGGGAAGTTGCCCTTTTGATAAGATAGGGCATAACAACAATGCTTAGAAAGGATATTCTTAAGGAGTCATCAAATGAGGCTGTATGGTTAGAACTTAGAAGCAAGAAGGGGATGGTCACTCTGTTGAGACTGCATTACAGACCCCCAAATAGCCAGCGGGTACTAGAGGAGCAGATGTGTAGAGAGATTGCAGATACCTGTAGGAATAATACAGTAGTATTGGTTGGAGATTTTAATTTCCCCTGTATTGATGAGGCCACCCAGAGTGTAAGAAGCCCAGGTGGGGTGGAATTTGTCAAATGTGTCCAAGAAAGTCTCCTACATAAATATATAGAGGGCCCTACTCAGGAGGGTACAACATTGGACCTCCTCTTAGGAAATGAGGTCAGGCAAGTGACTGAATTGTCAGTCGGAGAGCACTTTGGGTCCAGTGACAATAATGCTCTTAGTATTAACATAGTTATGGAAAATGATAGGTCAGGTCCACAGGTTAAGGTGCTGCCCTGGAGCAGGACCAATTTTGGGGCCATTTGGCAGGATCTAGCAGCAGTCGATTGGGTGAGTCTGTTTGAAGGAAAAGGTACAACTGACAAATGTGACACTTTTAAAAGTGTGATATCAAGAGTCCAGGGACACACTGTCCCTGTTAGGGTGAAGGGAAAAGCTGGCAGGTTTAGCGATCCCTGGCTGACGAGGGATATTGAAGCTCTGGTCAGGAAAAAGAAGAAGGCACACATTGGGTTTAAGCTATCGGGCTCAAGTGAATCCCTAGATGACTATAAAAAGTGTAGGAGCACACTCAAGAGGGAAATCAGAAGAGGGCATGAGATGGATCTGGTGGATAAGGTTAAAGATAATCCCAAGAGGTTCTATAGCTATATTAAAAGTAATGAGTGGCTAGGGAGAGAATAGGTCCCCTTAAAGATCTGCATGGCCGTCTATGTGTGGAGCAACAGGAGATGGGGAGATTTTTAATGAATATTTCTCCTCAGTGTTTACTGAGCAGAGAATCATGGATGCTAAGGACATAAAGGAAACAAATGGGAATGTTTTGGACTACATACTTATTACTAGAGAAGAGGTATTTGCAGCCTTAAAGCACATTAAGGTGGATAAATCCCCTGGGCCTGATTGAGTCCATCCTCAGATGTTGTGGGAGACCCTTGCAGAGATTTTCGCTTCATCTTTAGCCACTGGCGAAGTTCCACAAGACTGGAGGGTGGCTACAGTTGTTCCATTGTTTAAGAAAGGTAGCAAAGCCTGGGAACTACAAGCCAGTGAGCCTGACATCAGTGGTTGGCAAGTTATTGGAGAGGGATAGGATCAACCAACATTTGGATAGTCAACATCTGATTAGGAATAGTCAGCATGGATTTGTGTGAGGGAAGTTATGTCTGACAAATCTTTGAGGTTTTCAAAGAGCTAACCAAGAAAATAGATAAAGGGTAGGGCGGTGGATGTTGTCCATATGGACTTTAGTAAGGCATTTGACAATGTCCTGCACAGCAGGCTAGTCACAAAGGTTAGGTTACATTGGATCCAGGGAGAGTTAGCTAATTGGATTGAAAATTAGCTTGACAGAAGGAAGCAGAGGTGATGGTTGAAGATTATTTCTCGGACTGAAGGCCTGTGACTAGTGGTGTGCAATTCAGGTTGGTGCTGGGATGTTTGTTATTTGTTATTTACAGAAATGATTTGGACGTGAACGTACAAGGCATGATTAGAAAGTTTGCGGATGATACAAAGTTAGGTGGTATCACTGATAGCGAGGATAGTTATCAAAAATTACAGAGCGATCTTGATCAGATAGGGAAGTAGCCTGAGGATTGGGAAATGCAATTCAATACAGATAAGTGTGAGGTGTTGCACTTTGGAAAGTCAAACCAAGGTAGGACCTATACAGTAAATGGTAAGGTCCTAAGGAGTGTTGTGGAATAGAGAGACCTAGGAGCACGAGTTCACAGTTCACTCAAAGCGGCATCACAGGTGGACAAGGTGGTGAAGGCATTTAGCATGCTGGCCTTCATCGGTTGAGGCATTGAGTTGGGACATTTTGTTACAGTTGTACAAGTCATTGGTGAGGCCACATTTGGAGCATTCTGTAGATTTTGATCACCCTGTTATAGGAAAGACGTAGTTAACCTGGAAATTGTGCAAAGAAGATGTACGAGGATGTTGCCAGGACTAATAGGCCTGAGTTATAGGGAGAGGTTGGGCAGGACAGGACTTTATTCCTTGGAATGTGTGGAGAATGAGGGGTGATCTAATTGAGGTGTATAAAATCATGAGGGGCATAGATAGGATGAATGCATATGGTCTTTTCCCCAGGGATGGGGAATTGAAAACTAGAGGACATTGGTTTAAGCTGACAAGGAAAAGATTTAAGGAGGCCCTGAGGGGCAACTTCTTCACTCTGAGAGTGCTGCGTCTATGGAATGGGTTGCCAGAGAAAGTGGTTGAGGCAGGTACAATAGCAACATTTAAAAAACATTTGTATAGGTACATGTACGGTAAGGATTTAGAGGGATATGAACCAAATGCGGGCAATTGGAACTAGCTGAGTGGGCACCATGGTCAGCATGGACCAGTTTGGGCCAAAGGGCCTGTTTCCATGCTGTATTACCCTATGACTTTATAAATAGATATAAGAAAACTAGAAAAGTTTTCTTACAATCTGCTTGCAAGTATCGAATCTTCTTCCAAATAGGAATCTAGTTTTTAGGCGGCAGGGACTGAAATCAGTGTTTATGTGTGCACAGTGCTATAAATAGTTGATAGGGTATTTTCCCATCAACAAACTTGTACAATGCTGTCAGAATAAAACATGCACTATGTTTTCTTCAACAGTTGCAGTGGAATCATCTATAGGGTGATACAAAATAACTGCAGTAATGACAACAGCAGCAATGACATTTATACAACATGGGATAAAATGTCAGATGTCATTTGTAACTAGATACTAACAATGTATTTTATCATTTATTTTAATTAGAACTTCCTTTGATACTTAAATTAATTAATTCATGAGCCCTGTACGAAAGGCAGCATGCATAATTGAGGAGGGAGTGGGGGCTGGTTGCTAGACAGAACAGGGAGCCCAGAACCAGGAGAAATATCGGGATCAATGATTTCTCTCTGGGATCCTGGGGTTATAGCAGAGAATTGACCCAATAGTCTAAATTAGACTTACCTTTTTTTGAAATAGCTCCATAACTCTCAAGTATTCTTCCAAGATTTCTGATCTCTAAATGAAAATTGCAAATACTCAAACAAAAGATTGCCATCCCAGCTCGTTTTACTTTGTCGAAGACTTCCCTCTGTTCAATGCCAAAAGGGAGATTAAAGACTTTGCAATACATAGATGTGGGATGTAAATGAATAAAATGCTTTTTATTTTACAATCTATGAACATACATTGGTTCTGATTCATTAACATAAGTACACCATTCACCCAGTGCCCTTTCAAAAATACACAGTGCTAAAAAACACAATCACTAAGGAAGTGGTACTCAGAGAACTACAGGCCAGTTAACTTCACATCTATGAACATGCAAATTAGGAGCAGAAGCAGGCCATTCAGCTCCTCACTAATGCTACACCATTCAAGAAGATCATGGCTGATCCGTGTGTATTTCGAATTCTACATTCCCATCCGCACCCTTTGAACCCTTGCTTAAGAATCTATGAATAAGTCCTACCTTGGTTTGACATTCCAAAGTGCAACACCTCACACTTATCTGTATTGAATTGCATTTGCCAATCCTTAGGCCACTTCCCCATCTGATCAAGGTCCCTCTGTAATTTTTGATAACCTTCTGCCTTAGACATACTCGATGACTCTGCCTTAAATATACTTAATGACTCTGTCTCCACGCTTATCTGAGGCAGAGTTCCAAAATCCTACAGGCCTCAAAAAAAAACTCTCAGCTGTCCTAAAAGGTTGCCCCTTAATTCTGGACTACAATGACAAAAGGACACATCTTTTCCATAGATAACAAGGTGTAGAGCTGGATGAACACAGCTGAAGGAGGGTCTTCAGAAGGGTCTAGGCCCGAAACGTCAGCCTTCCTGCTCCTCTGATGCTGCTTGGCTTGCTGTGTTCATCCAGCTCTACACCTTGTTATCTCAGATTCTCCAGCATCTGCAGTTCCTACTGTCTCTGAAACATCTTTTCCATATCCACTTTGTCCATACTATTCAGGATCTTATGTACTTCATTCAACCACTGACTCAATGTTGGGAAGTGAAGATTCCTGTGGGAACAAAACCAGTAATATCTACTGTGGATAAAGAAGAACTGGTAGCAACTTGGATTTCCAGAAGTCTTTGATAAGGTATCAAATTAAAAGGTTATTGAGGAAAATATAAACTCATGGCGTAGCAGGCAACATATTGGCTAAGGTAGAAGATTGGTTGACCAACTAAGAGTAAACAGAGTAAGCATAAATGGTTCATTTTCTGTTTGAAAGATATGATGAGTGATGTAATGAGTGCTGCAAAAATTGCAGCACGCTGCTGTGCAGAGGGACTTGGGTGTCCTTGTGCATGAATCGCTAAAAGTAGGATTGCAGGTGCAGCAGGTGATTAAAAAGGCAAATGGAATTTTGTCTGCCATTGCTCGAGGGATGGAGTTTAAAAACAGGGAGGCTATGCTGCAACTGTATAGGGTCCTGGTGAGGCCACACCTGGAGTACTGTGTGCAGTTTTGGTCTCCTCACTTGAGAAGAGATATACTAGCACTGGAGGGGGTGCAGAGGAGATTCACTCGGTTGATTCCAGAGTTGAGAGGGTTGGATTATGAGGAGAGACTGAGTAGACTGGGATTATACTCATTGGAATTCAGAAGAATGAGGGGAGATCTTATAGAAACATATAAGATTATGAAGGGAATAGATAATGTGGAGGCAGGGAGGTTGTTTCCGCTAGCAGGTGAAACTAGGACTAGAGAGCATCGCCTCAAAATAAAGGGAAGTAGATGTAGGACTGAGGTCAGGAGGAACTTCTTCACCCAAAGGGTTGTGAATCTGTGAAATTCTCTGCCCAGTGAAGCGGTTGAAGCTACCTCGCTGAATGTTTTTAAGACAAGGCTAGATAAATTTTTGAACAGTAAAGGAATTAAGGGTTATGGTGAGTGGGCGGGTAAGTGGAGCTGAGTCTCAAAAAGATCAGCCATGATCTTATTGAATGGCGGGGCAGGCTCAAGGGGCCAGATGGCCTACTCCTGCTCCTAGTTCTTATGTTCTTACGTTCTTATGTGTGCCACAGAGATCAATACCGGGACCTTAACTTTATAATTTATATAAATTCCTCGGTTTGAATGCATGATTGCTAAATTTGCTGAAGACACAAAGATAGGCAAGAAAGCAGGTTGTGAAGAGGTTACAAGAGAATAAAAAAACAAATAATTGTTTAATGAATACACAATGGTGTGGCAAAATGTAGTGCAATGTGGAATTCTCCAGTTCAGAAGGAATAACAAAAAAGCAATGATGAGTCAGTTGCGAAAATATAGCAAGATTGGAAAAATGGAGTGAAAAAAAAATCGGATTTTCCATGCAAGATTTTAATGGCAAGACGAGAATCTATTTGCATGTATTAACGTATCATGGTTACTTAATCTTGTCTAATTTATATGCAGCTTGCCATTCTGCAGGGCAGTGGAGAGAAACTGGATGGTGACAATTCCCAACATGAAAGCCTGAACAGGTACCTAGTGGCTTCAGCTCACCATTTGTTCTTTCAGGGCTCTGTTTTGGCCAGCATTCCCCAACATCTCCATGGGCAGCAGCCAGCTGCATCCTTTGTCCACAGAACTTAGCATCAGACAATCACCAGACTTCACCGCATCATAATGGTAGATCCCCAACTAACATAAAATACATTCGTCACTTCAATACTGCACTTTGGAAGGAATTCTGTGCAAGTGTAAGGACAAACACTCATTTCAGGTATCAGAGTAGGATGCATATCAGGGGATCTCAGTGCTTACTCACTTTGCACAGAACTCCAATGCTCACTGCATCTCTGCCTTTTTTGCACATTGTTACTTAATTCATAACATACAGGCTCAACAGTATTCTGTCTTGCTTTGCCTTTTAGTGCAGGCACAAAGCCAAGCAGCTTGACATGGTTGCCAGCAATGATCAGAAATGTTGCTGCAATAGCACCATGCTACATCAATGTTACACCCACAGCATGTGCCAGCAGCTTGCACCACAAACACACTAAATGTGCTACAACCAGACAGCCGTACCTCAGTGTCTCAGGGGAATGATCATCAGTCAAAAGGGATTGTCACCAGTCAAGGTTCCCTGCACAGTCAGTCAATCATGGACACTGTCCAATCTCCATCAAGGAGCTTGCACACTTGGGATGGTGGAACACAGTCAGTCCTGTAGTTCCAATGCAACTAGGCTGAGGATTAGCAGATAAATCAGATGGAGAACTGCACCACAGAGAATAATCAGGTCATCAGTCAGAGTTGTTGCTCCAAGTCAGTCCAGCTAATAGTTCATCATCATCATCATTGGCATGACAAATCTTTGGGACTAGGGCTCAGGGAGTAATGTTGGGAGACTAAGACTTAAATTAAACAGTTGAATGGGAACAATATGAAGATTTTGTGAGGTCACTTAGATTAACAGACTGAGCATAAGACTCACTCTGTAAAGCAGGACCTACGTTCTGTTCAACTCTCTTCCATCGCACACTAGTGATTTGGAGTAGGTGAAGTGTTTTTTTTCCTATCTGAGGAAATACGCTTTATTCATGAGTGATGAGAGATCTTTTCAAGGAGCAATTGCCTTAATCAGACACTCACAGGTTTTAGATCTTTGTGATCATAGAATTCTGCATGCAGTGACCGACTACATCAAAGCAAATCCTGGCCATAAGAAATTTTGACCATGTCATTTTATTATGGGCATTGATCACTGCCATCTCTGTGAAGAAAGTAATCACGGATATCCTTAAAAATGGCACACGGGAGTCACAATTCACAAAGACAATCCAAGATCTCATGGGCTACACGCTTGAGGGCATGGAGCAAATTTCCTCTCACCTTAAATTGTATTTGACAACATGTTCTCAAGTGCAATGATGCCTTTCTTGGTGACATAGTTGGGGGGTGGGGTTCAGTGATACTACTGCGCAAAATCTCCAATTGTATTTGCAATGTCCTGGCTTGTCAATAGAGTCATAGCAACATACAGCATGGAAACAGACCCTTCGGTCCAACTTGTCCATGCTGACCAGATATCCTCGATGAATGTATTCCCATTTGCTAGTATTTGGCCCATATCCCTCTAAACCCTTCCTCTTCTTCATATACCCACCTTGATGCCTTTTAAATGTTGTAATTGTACTAGCCTCCAACAGTTCCTCTGGTAGCTCCTTCCATACACGCACCATCCTCTATGTGAAAAAGTTGCCCCTTACGTCCCTTTTAAATCTTTCCACTCTCACCATAAACCTATGCCCTCCAGTTTTGCACCCCCCCACCCCAGGAAAAAGACTTTGTCTACTTACCCTATCCATGCCCCTTATGGAGGTTTCATAAACCTCTTTAAAATGACCCCTTAGCCTCCGCCGCTGCAGAGAAAATAACACCAGCCTATTCAGCCTCTTCCTATAGCTCAAACCCTCCAACCCTGGCAACATCCTTGTAAATCTTTTCTGAACCCTTTCAAGTTTCACAACATCCTTCCTATAGCAGGGAGACCAGAATTGCTGCATACATCAGAAAAAGATCTATCTACAGGCATTCCATGACCATCCTTTTTAGAGGCCTGCCATTGGATTCAGAATAATGTTAAACTGTCATTTGCATCTGATGCAAATGCTGACTGCTCACATTATTAAGAGCTGTGTTTCTGATATTCCCAAACAAGTGATGTAAAGAGGCAATACATTTATGTTTGTGAGGTTCTATTTTCAGTCATGCAGCCAAAAAACTACATGAGGTAACTCACTAGACTTTACAGAGAGAAATCCTCCATGAAAGGCCCTAAAATGCAGGCTTAGGATGAATTTTACCAAAAATTGCTATTCTATAAAATAGTGAGAGCAATGAAATACTGAGGGATCTGGGGATATCCTCATGCATGAATTGTAAAACATCAGTAATCAAATATAGCAAACAACTAAGAAAAATAAAATGTGGAAATGTCTTATGTGGAAAGATTAGACAGGCCAGACTTGCATCTGTTGGAATTTAGAAGAACAAGGTGTGACTTGGTACATACGAGATTCTGAAAGGAATTGACAGGGTGGATGCAAAAAGGATGTTTACTTTTGTGGGAGAATTTAGAACTATGGGTCACTGTTTAAAAATAAATAAGGAATTGCTGCTTTAAGACACAAGGAGCAATGCTCTCTCTGAGAGGGCTGTGATCCTTTGAAATGCTCTTTATCAAAACATGGTGTAAGCAGAGTCTTTGAATATTTTTAAGGTAGAAATACATAGATTCTTGATTGTCAGGTTAGGCAGGTATGTGGAGTAATCATATCATCCATGATCTAATTGAATTGCAGTGCAGTTTCAAGGGGTCAAGTGGCTTACTAAGTGGTTCCTAATTTGTATGTATGTATTTAATGATAAATTTCTAATAGAGGAGTAACCCAAAGGAATGTACCTTTCAGTTGTTTGGCTCTTTGATCCACGTGTAATTTTTTTCAAAATAATTTCCTAATTCCATCAATGTCTTAAAATGAAACAAAATTTCTTGCCTCTATTACTCTAAAGGTCACTCCGTACCAGAAGAACCAAACTCAATACATAAATCAACAGTCATGTGCACATGTGTATGACTCAAGATGCTCCTGCAAAATGTGACAAAGACTGATTTGCAAGTGTACAGCTCTGTATGTCTTTACCAGAAAGAACTTCATGTAAAGAGCTAGCATCTGACTTAAGTTGTCCCATGTGATGTGCCTCCAAATCAACCAAAATTATGCTACCTAGTACCAACTAGCAACTTCTTCATTCCAGAGCTACAGGTCTATAATGCAACAAGTTCCACGGCCTCAACACAGCATGCCAGGCAACACACTACAGCTCTCCTTTTTCTTCCTTACCCACATTTGGCATTGACAGACGCTACATTCTTGAAGCAACATTTTAACAATGAGATAACTTACTTAAATAAAAATATAGATTCACACAGCACAGAACAGACCCTTAGGTCCAACTTGTCCACACCAACCAGACAACCCAATCTGACCTAGTCACATTTGGCCCATATCCCTCTAAACTCTTGCTATTCAAATATCCAGCCTTTTAAATGTTGTAATTGTACCCACCTCCACCACTTCCTCTTACTTAAAACACTTATTCAAAAAAAATCAGCTTCATTACTCTTTTTCTATTGGTGACAGTAAATTCAATAAATTCTACCATTACCAAACAAGGCTTATTTCTATCTCAACAACACTGTCCACTTATAGGCCTTTTCTGAAACCGTGGTCCATGATTTTCACATCTCTAAATCTGTTTGCTCAATATTCTTATTGCAGGCTTTCCAACTCCTTCTTGTGCAACCTTCAACTATCCCAACACACCATTACCCATTTTGGACTCCAATCGCTCATTGTCTTGAACTCAAAATCAATTTCCCATCCCAATTCTCTCAAGGTTCCTGGCTTGTTTAAAATTCCATCCAGTTCTATTTCCCATCTTGACTGGGGTCTCTGTCCATTCCCATTTCTTTTGCCTAGGCTCCTGTTCTTTGGAATTCCCTTTTCATGACTTTCAATTTTTCTTTCTAGTTTTTGGACTATTCTGAAAATC
>NW_025969653.1:1297-2238 GCF_021869965.1 Rhincodon typus | reverse complement strand
CATGACTTTCAATTTTTCTTTCTAGTTTTTGGACTATTCTGAAAATCCAAAAGCAAAACATTGAAAGTGCTGAAAATCTACGGTCACAGCAGAAAGTGCTGGAAGTATTGTGGTGGCTGTGGAAAGAGTGAGACAGAGTTAGCTTTTCAGGTCAATGACCCAGTTCTGATGAATGATCATCAACCTGAGGCATGCTTCTGTTTCACTCTCTGCAAAGACTATCAAATTTGCAGCATTTTGTGCTTTTCATAGAAGCCCTACAGTGTGGAAGCAGGCTATTCATCCCGTTGAGTCCACAATGACCCTCCAAAGAGCAGTCCACCCAGGCCCAATCCCATATTCTATCTCTTTAACCCCACATTTGCCATGGCTAACCCACCTAGCCTCCATATCCCAGGACAGTATATGGGCAATTCAACATGGCCAATCCACCTAATCTGCACATTTTATTTATTAAAATTCCAACGGTCATTCGCTTCCATAATTCACAGCTCACCATCTTATTCATCTTGATGAATCTTTTCTCCACAAACTGTAAATTATCACGGGCCACCTTCCTTTATAAAAAGGTTACACAATATTATAGCAATTAGTATATTTGCTCCTTTAAAAGTAAAGAACAATGAAGACTATTCCGGCTAATAATATATTTTAATTCTTAATGCTTACAAAGTGTAACATGTTCCATGACAACAGGTTGGAATAGTAGGTCAGTATTGGTGATGTGTTAAGTGTGAAACTAATATATGAAACTGGGAAAGTTGTCAATTACACCTCAAGTGCAGGCAGTTTGGACAGTCTTCTTCCATTTGTGGTCATGACACAATAACATATATGGTCAATGTCAAGGTTCTTTTCAGTCTCGAGAAATATTAGTAAATTCAGCAGTTGCAACCAAAGTACAGTCAGAAACATGGAATGTTATAACACAGGAGGATTTG
>NW_025969653.1:0-264 GCF_021869965.1 Rhincodon typus | reverse complement strand
GTGTGTGAGAGACACGGACTGTGTGAGTGTGTGAGAGACACGGACTGTGTGTGTGTGTGAGAGACACGGACTGTGTGTGTGTGTGTGTGTGTGAGAGAGAGAGAGAGAGACACTGACTGTGTGTGTGAGAGAGAGACACGGACTGTGTGTGTGTATGTGTGAGAGACACGGACTGTGTGTGTGTGAGAGAGACACGGACTGTGTGTGTGTGTGTGTGTGAGAGAGAGACACTGACTGTGTGTGTGAGTGAGAGACACTGACTGT
>NW_025969652.1:13858-14251 GCF_021869965.1 Rhincodon typus | reverse complement strand
ATTTACGGGTCAGGGGTCATGACCCTGGTTGGATTTAGTTCGGGCTCAGAACGTGGAGGGCACTGGGGTCAGGGAACATGAGGCATTGTGGGATGGGCTGGGCCATGGGGTCAGGCTTGCTCGGAGATTGGGATCGGCCTGTACCTAGTGCTCAGGGGTTGAGCTCGGGGGGTGGGGGCTGGGTCAGGGGTCAGGCCCTCCTGTCTCATTGTGTCTCCCCCCCCCACCCCCCCCCCCCCCCCCCCCCCTGCAGGCGGTGATCCAGAACCCATTCAGCAATGGCGGAAGCCCCTCGACAGACTCGGTGGGGGGAGAGACGCGATTTGCCTATTTCCCAGCATCAGCGGTGGGCGAGGCAACGACAGCGGTGGTCTCGGCCCAGGCGGACCCCTC
>NW_025969652.1:9418-13758 GCF_021869965.1 Rhincodon typus | reverse complement strand
TATTTTCTCCACGCTGTCCCCCCTCCTCACTCTCTGTGGGAAGACATTCCTCCCGAATTCCCCACTGAATTTGTTTGCAACTCTTCTTTTGACGGCCCCTCATTCCAGCACCCCCCGCCCCACTTCCCTGCCACAAGTGGTAACATCTTCTCTACATCTTCCTGAACGAAAACCCTTCCAGAATTGTAAAAACTTCAATCAGGTCATCGCCTCAGCCACCTCCTTTTGAGACAAAAGTGCCTCAGACTGTTTGTGTCATCATAGCTTTATGCTTTTTTAACTTGTGCAAACTGGAACGAGTTAGCAGATCATTTCTCTGCCGTACAGCTTTCTGAAAAGAGCGATCACAACATCACTGTTCTGGACTGATTGAGAGGATTATTCAAACCTCTGGCCTCAAATCGAATGAGGAAAAAGTAGTGCACACTATAGGGGAGTGAAATATTTCTGGGGTCTTGGGATATTAAGTTAAAAACTGCAGACAGAGGGTCAGCGCCGAGGGAGTGCCGCGCTGCTGGAGGGTCACACTTGCTGTGCTGAAAATCTCGATTTAAATGAAACGCTGATTTTTTTTTAACCCTTTTACAGGGCAGTTTTACGTCATGATGACCCCACAGGACGTCTTGCAGACAGGAGCACAGCGAACAATTGCCCCTCGGACACACCCGTACTCTCCGTAAGTGCTGGGGTTGGTGTTTCGTGGGTTGGGAGGGATTGTGGTTCAGGCTTGCCATGGATTTTGCTGACAGTCCCCACTTTGTGAACACCAGGTCTCTTCACTGTACACCACCTCTCTCCCCCCTCCCTCTCTGTCCCCCGACCCCCTGCAGAGTGTTATCGCCATCTGGTGTCCGCTACACTACACTGCAGCGGGTACCTTGCCAAATCCTGCACTCCGAAGGCAACCTTTTCCCACCCACTGCACCCCACGCCAAAACCCCAACCTCCCTCTTAGCATTCAGATATTTTCACAGAGAGAGTCCTTAACCAGCTCCACTCCTCAAGCCTGTGACATAGGAACAGCATGGGACCTTTTGGCCCATTCTCATGTGTGTTAGGCAGGAATAGGAGGCCATTCAGTTCCCTCGGTGAAGCTGTTACACAGGAACAGCAGGAGGCCATTCATTTCCCTCCTCGAGCCACTTTGGCCCCAGTCTCGGGGAATGGGAATTTTCAGTTCCTGCAGCGTCCTGTTCCAAGGGGGGGGTCTTTCCCCCGTCTCGGGGAATGGAAATTTTCAGTTCCTGCGGCGTCCTGTTCCGAGGCGTTCTTTCCCCAGTCTCGGGGAATGGGAATTTTCAGTTCCTGTGGCATCCTGTTCCGAGGCGTTCTTTCCCCAGTCTCGGGGAATGGGAATTTTCCATCCCTGCAGTGGTTCATGTACTCGGAAGGCAGCAGCTGGTGGTGGGGTGGGGGGGAGGGGGTTGCAAATGGAGGGAGGGCGGGGGGGTTGGTGCTGCTTGCGCGAGAAGGCGAAGGTGGGCAGGTTCTGCCAAGACCGGGAGGGGGGGCACCGTGCTCGGTGGTGGTGGGAGGTACCATTGGGGAGCTGCTATTTGACTGTGGGAGGTGGCGCCGTGTGTTTCCATGGTGACCTGTTATTTCTCTCCACAGGAAAGAAGACCCCGACCTCAGCAACATGTACGTGATTCTTTTATGACCCCGCCCCCCCATTTTGACCCTGCTCCCCCATTATGACCCCACCCCCCCTTATACCCCCCCCCCCCCCTTATAACCCCCCCCCCAACCTGTAACCATGCCGTCAACATGTAGCCCCCCCCCTGTGGCAGTGACCCCGCCCCATTTTGTGACCACCCCCATCTCCCCTGTTCCCCTCCCTGTCAATACCACCCACCCCTTATAATGCAGCCCTGCCCATATCCCATGTGCCCGCTTCACCCTGTGCCCCCACCATATGCCACCCCCCCCAACCCATGTCACCTGTCACCCCTCTCCGGCACTCCCTCCACCCCCAAAACACCCCACCCCTTCCCTCCAAAATCCCACCCGAAGATCCCTGAGATCGGGACACGGAGGGATTGTGCAGGGCGTGATGCCTGCTGCAGCCGAACAGCAGAGTGACTGGTCCCTGCGATGGCAGGGACCATCGCAGCTGGAGTGGTTGGGGGAGGGAGCTGTGTTCCCTTCCCTTCCTCCTCACCCTGTCCTCTTCCCACAAGCCCTTCCATCCTCCATGTTGGACTGGGATGGTGGGGTGAGGGTGGAGATCCAGGAGCCTGTCCCCTGTCATAAAGTGGATACGCTGAGCTCCCACCCCTCTACCCCCCCACTGTCCTCCCTCCCATTGGCCTGGACCTTGCTGCCTCCTGCTGGCAGGATGGGAGAGGGCAGTGCTCCTGACCAGATTGAGGGAGCGATTCTCCCTGAGAGACCCCACTACCCCACCCCACCCAGGAGCTGTAACATGGGAGGGAGAGGAGGAGGGAGGGGGCTGTATGCACTGGGGCTGTATGCACTGTCGCTGTTGGCTGACTGTGTCTCACTGTTTCTCTCTCGCTCTCTGTCTCTCCCCCCCCCTCACTTCTGTCTGTCTGTCTGTCTGCCTCTCTTTCTGCCTCTGCGTCTCTCTCTGTCTCTGCCTCTGCCTCTGCCTCTGCCTCTGTCTCTCTGTCTCTCTCTGTCTCTCTTTCTCTTTCTCTCTCCCCGTCCCCACACAGGAAGATCGATGGGCCACGTACACCTCGGGATGAGAGGAGGAGAGCACAACACAATGAGGGTAGGCATCACTGATGGGTGGGGGTTGGGCATGGGGGAGCAGAGACTCCCATATATCCGACCGGAAGTGGGCAGGGGGCGGTGACCAAACTGTGCACAGCAAGCTCCCACAGATATCAATGTGACAATAACCCGCATCTCTCTCTCTCTGTCTCTCTCTCTCTCACTGTCTGGGGAAGGGATAAACATCAACATTAGCAGCCAGAGAACAGCTCCCTCAGTGCTGACCCTCCAACCAGTGCACACTCCCTCAGCGCTGACCCTCCGACAGTGCGCACTCCATCAGCGCGGGCGCTCCCTCAGCGCTGACCCTCCGACAGTGCCCAGGAACTCTCAGCTCTGAATGCTCACACTTTATACAGTCTTTATTGTGTTCTTTGGTAATTGGAGTTTGGTTGGGATGGGGCTCCTGTATCTGTATCCTGCTCAGACATTCACTCTCACGGTCACTCTCCCACTCTCTCTCTCTGTCTCTTAATCTCTCCCTCGCTGTCAATCTGACCTCATTTCTGTCTGTCCTGTTGACACTATGTTTCTGCCCTCTCTGTCTCTCTGGCGCTCTCTCCCTCTGCCTCCCTCGTGCTCTCTCCCTCTTGCGCGCTGTCTCTCTCTGCCTCCCTCACTCTTACTCTGTCTCTGTCTCACGCTGTCTCATGCTCTCTCTCTCGCTCTCTCTCTCTCATGCTCTCTCTCTCTCGGCCTCTCTCAGTGGAGCGACGGCGTCGAGACAAGATCAACAATTGGATTGTGCAGCTGTCGAAGATCATCCCAGACTGTAACGCAGACAACACCAAAACCGGCCAGGTCAGTGGGCATTGGGCAGGGGGTACAGGGAGAGGCAAGGCGCGTGGTAGCAGGGAGCCATTGTGGGCAGCACGGATTTTGCATGCTGATCTCTGACCTCTCACCTGCATGGTGAAATCACCTCGGAACGTGGGCACCACTGGTGAGGCTGGTGTTTAGGTGCCCATTCACTGACGGTTCTGGAACCGAATTACTCGCTCAGCTCTGTTTCTGTCGGGAATGGAGTCACATGTCGGCCCAGACTGACCCTCCGACAGCGCGGCGCTCCCTCGGCGCCAACCCTCCGACAGCGCGGCGCTCTGACAGTAAGGCTCACATTGCCAGTGAGTTGTTGGTGATTGAAGGGTCTGGGCTGTCTTTGTGCCAGTTCACTCTGTGACAGTGTTCCCTTTAACAGGGAGGAAGGGCTGAGGGTGAGAGCTGTCTGCTCCGTGCTGACCCAGTGCCTCTCTCTTCCTGCAGAGTAAAGGAGGAATCCTATCAAAGGCGTGTGACTATATCCGGGAACTTCGGCAGACTAACCAGCGGATGCAGGAAAGCTTCAAGGACACTGAGAGGCTGCAGCTTGACAACGAATTACTACGACAGCAGGTGAGTTTGCCTAGCGTTCACCCCATCCCTCTGGGGCTCCTAGCCTTCACCCCCACCTGCACCCGCACCTCCACCTCACTGGGCAATCGCCTATTCCTGAACTAATTCCCCACCCTCAGCGCAGTCCCTCCATGACCCCACTCTCCCTGTGTCTCCTAGTCCAGTCCGGATATTCAATCCCACCCATGCTCTCTCTGCGCACACCCCGT
>NW_025969652.1:0-9318 GCF_021869965.1 Rhincodon typus | reverse complement strand
CGACCTCCCCCACCGCGGTTCGCTCTCTCTGCCTCCCCCCGCGTCTCGCTCTCTCTGCCTCTCTGTCTCTTACTCTGCTCCCCCCTCACCAGTCTCTCTTTCCTCTTTCTGTCTCTGCCTCCTCTCTCCCACCCTATCTTGCTCATACCTATCTCGCTCCCTACTTCTGCCCCTCTCTGTGTCTTGCCCCACCACTTGGGTAGGGGTGTGGGCGTTGGGTCTGTCAGTCTCTCGACCACCCCTTCTTGACGCTCCTTCTCTCTCTCAACCCCCATCTCTCGCCCCTTCCTCGCTCTTGTACCCACCTCCACTGCCTCTCTGCCTCCCTCTGTTTCTCTTGGGGTAACAATGGGCCTGGGTTTGTGTTGATGCCCAGTGGGTAGGGGTGTGGGAATTGGGTGCATTGGTCTTGGTGGGAGTAGGGTGGGGTTGGGTGCCTGGTGGGGTTGCGTACATCAGTCTCCATGGGAGTATGGTTTGGGTTGATGCCTAGTGGGTGGGGTGTGGACTTTGGGTGCATTGGTCTCGGTGGGAGTGGGGTTTGGATTGGTGCCCAGTGGGTAGGGATGCGAGGCTTGGATGCATTGGTCTCAGTGGGAGTAGGATGGGGTTGGGTGCCTGGTGGGTAGGGTTATGGGGGTTGGGTATATCTGTCTCCGTGGGAGTGGGGTTTGGGTTGGTGCCCGGTGGGTAGGGGTGTGGGCGTTGGGTCTGTCGGTCTCGGTGGGAATGGGGTTTGGGTTGGTGCCCAGTGGGTAGGGGTGCGGGGTTTGAGTGTATCAGTCTCAGTGGGAGTGCGAGCTGGCCTGGCACGGATTGGCCAAGTGGCCTCCGGGGCGTTTAAGCCGCTGTGTGGTTTGTGTCTCTACAGATCGAGGAGCTGAAAAGTGAGAACGCCGTGCTGCGGGCTCAGTTACAACAACATGGCGTCGAACTGGTGGGCGAGCTCTCGGGGCAGTGACCCCTCCCCGGGCACTCTGCGGACCTTTTGCTTTTATTTCGTTTCTCTTGTTTTCTGTGGGGAGGTGGGGTTGGGGGGGTGGGGGGTTGGGGGCGGTCTTGGGTGGGGAGGACGGGGTGTGGGGGAGAATTGGGGATGGGCGGGATCCAGCGAGTTTGTCACTGCTTCAGTTTTTTTTTTGTAGTTCAGGAGCGAGGGAGACGATAAAAATGGAGCGAGGAGCGGGAGGCGGAGGGGAGAGAGGGTTGAAAAGATTTGTGTAAATTTAGTATCATTCATGCAGATGTTTTTGAGGCATATTATATAACCAATAAAAAGAAAGAACTGCCAAAAGCGCGGGCCCCTTTCAATCCCACCGTTAGCAGAGCTCCTTGTTGCGAGGTAGGTTTGGCACCCCAGGAAGATCTGGGCCAATGGCTGCGATGCCCTCCCCCACCCCATCGTTGTCCGGGGTTTTTCCAATGCTCTGTTTCAGGCTTTTAATTGACTCCCTGTCCTTCGTCGCCCTTCACCACGGATCTCCGGTTCAATTTTTCTTCACCGCCTCCTGTTTTCCTAGCGCCTGGCGACATTCCCCTCGTCCACACCCGAAAACAACACCCGCTCCAGGACAGGATGCCGAGCCAGCACTCGGCAAAGCAGGTCTTTTAGTCCGCCCGCCCTCCCCTCTCTGCATGCCAACGGGCAACAGGAATCGAGGGCCAGTTGCGCATACCCCAGGAAAATGGGAGGTTGGCCAAAGTGGCTGAGGCCAGGACAGCTTCTTCTGAGCCTTTGTGGAGGTGGTGGGGGCTACATGGTACACTGTTTTCCCCCCTCCCCACCCTCCGACCGTGTCCTCAGGATCCTCAGACAATCATACAAAAGCTGTACGCCAATAAGCCTCCGTTCTTCAGCACAGGAAGATTCCTTTCAGACCATCGGAGACGGGAAATCATCACGAATGATCTCAACAGTTAACCGCCAGTGCAGGGGGAGCGCCGCGCTGTCAGATGGTCAGTGCAGAGGGAGCGCCGCGCTGTCGGAGGGTCAGTGCAGAGGGCGCGCCGCGCTGTCGGAGGGTCAGTGCTGAGGGCGCGCCGCGCTGTCGGAGGGTCAGTGCTGAGGGAGCGCCGCGCTGTCGGAGGGTCAGTGCAGAGGGCGCGCTGCGCTGTCGGAGAGTCAGGGCTGAGGGAGTGCCGCGCTGTCGGAGGGTCAGTGCAGAGGGCGCGCTGCGCTGTCGGGGGGCTAACCTTTCAGATGTGACATCTGATTGCGCTCTTGACTGTGCTGTCAGGTAGGTGTGTAACATCTCATTGTGTTTTGAAGAAGAGAGGAGGAGGATTGGTGATGACGGGTATGTAAAAGAGGCGATGGAAATAAGGAGGGTGGGAGCAAATGGAAGCGTGGAGGATAGCAGGATATGGTGGGGGAAAGGAATGATGGGTGGAAGGGGAAGGTAGGGTTGGGAGTGTAGAGGGGTCAAGGAGTAGGTTTGATGATCGGGGCGGGGTGTTGGTCTGTTCTCTTACATCTTGATGCCTCGGACCCAAGAACCAACATCACTTTGTGAGAAAAAAACAAAATGACAGCCTGGGGTCAGGGATTACACGGGATCTTGCTGTGCACCCTCTACATTACCTCACCTTCCCAAAACAAAAGCAGCGCTTCCATTGGTTGGGGAGAGCTGGAACATCCCATGTGGCAGTGAAAGGATGTCTCTGAAATGTGAGGCAGCCCTAGAGAGAGGGAGAACATGGTTCCTGAGGGGGTCTGCCCGGTCTTTTTATCTCAATCTGCAACATCGCTACCCCTGGCAGCCATCTTGGAAACAGTCCATTAGGTTCCCAAGAGAGATGTCACTGTGGCCGCAGCATGGCCTGCAGATGATCATTGGAGTAAACACATGGGAACTAAACTTCAGTGTCTGAGCCGTAGTCACCATGTGTTGCCCCTCTGCTTTCAGGCCTAAGCTGAGGCCTACTTCTTTGCCAGGCGATGGTACCTGCTAGGCCCCAGGCCTGGGCGACCTTTTGGGAATTTCGATTGAGAGTCTGTCCCCTCTGGCAATGCCTGCTTTTCCGAATACCCACATATCCTGTGCACGTTTCCCAGCACCACCACCCCCACCCCCCCACTTCCTTTTCCCGGGTTTGGAAATTTTCAGGCAGGATTGTGAGGAGGCTTCGGGGCTGTTTTTGACTGAGCAAGGGAACACTTGGCAGATCGAGTTCGATGTGGATGAATGTGAGTGTGTAACAAACAAAGCAGATTGTTTATTCAATTAAATGTAGAAAATGGTAGCAGGATGTGGCCATTTGGCCCATTCGGTATAATCACAGCTCATCATCCAACTCAGTTCCCACTTTCTCCCCAGTCCCATTGCTCCCTTTAGTCCTAAGAACTATATTTAATTCTTTTTTTGCAAGCATTGAATGTTTTGGCCTCAACCAATAGAGGCTTAAAGTTGTATAGCACTGAGCAAACCCTTTGGTCCAACTCGTCCATGCCAACCAGATATCCTAAATTAATCTAGTCTCATTTGCCAGGTATCCCTCTAAACCCTTCCTAATCATGTACCCATCCCATTGCCTTTTAAATATTGCACTTATACCAGCCTCCTATCACTTCTTCTGGCAGCTCAATCCATTCACACACCACCCTCTGCATGAAAAAGTTGCCCCTTAGGTCCCTTTTAAATCTTTTCCGTCTCACCTTAAACCTATGCACTCGAGGGCAAGGGAGGGAGATTATGGAGGAAGTAGATGAGATCCTTAATAAATACTTTGCATTGATATTCGCAAAGGAGAAGGACGTGGTGGGTGGTAAGTCTAGAGAGGGTATGTTAATATTCTAGGGCGTAGTGATATAAAAACGGTGTTGTTGGGTGTTTTGAAATGCCTTAAGATGGACATGTCCCCAGGACCTGATCAGATTTATCTTAAATTGCTGAGACCTTGTACAAAATCTTTGTATCCTCTTTAGTCACAGGAGAGCTCCCAGAAGACTGGAGAATAGCCAACATTGCTTCTTTGTTTCAGTAGGACAACAGGGATAATCGGGAAATTACAGGCTGGTGAGCCTTTGTCAGTCGTGGGGAAATTATTGGGATAGGATTTATTCATATTTGGAAAAATATGGCTCTATTAGTGACAGGCATGGCCTTGTGAGGGGAAGGGCATCTCTCACAAACTTGATTTAGTTTTCTGAGGAAGTGACAAAGATGATTGGGTGGCAAAGGGGTGGTGCGGTGGCTCAGTGGTTAGCACTGCTGCCTCACAGCGCCAGGGCCCCAAGTTCGATTCCACCCTCGGACGACTGTCTGTGTGGAGTTTGCACATTCTCCCCGTGTCTGTGTGGGTTTTCTCCAGGTGCTCCGGTTTCCTCCCACAGTCCAAAGATGTGCAGGCTCAGTGGATTGGCCATGCTAAATTGACCACAGTGTTCAGGGATGTGTAAATTAGGTGGCTTATAGGGGGATGGGTCTGGGTGGGATGCTATGGGGGTCAGTGTGGACTTGCAGGGCCAAAGGGCCTGTTTCCATATTGTAGGGATTCTATGATGAGAGCAGGGCAGTAGATGCGGTCTATATGGACTTTAAGCCGGCCTTTGACAAGGTTCCCCATGGCAGGCTGATACAAAAGGTAAAGTCACATGGAATCCGTGGTGAGCTGGATATAGAACTGGCTTCGTCACAGAACACAGAGAGTAGGGGTGGAAAAGTAATTTCTAGATTGGAGATCTGTGACCAATGGTATTCTGCAGGGATCAGTTCTCAGAGCCCTGTTGTTTATAATATAGATACAAACGATTTGGAGGAGTATGTAGCTGGCCTGATTTAATAAGTTTGCATATGACACAAAGTTTGGGGGAGGTGCTGACAGTGAAGAGGATTGTCAGAGGATACAGGGAGATATAGATAGGCTGGAGGCTTGGGTCAAGAACGGGCAGATAGAATTTAATCCAGACAAATGCAAGGTGATGCATTTTGGAAGATCTAATGCAGGAGGGAAGTGGACTGGAAATGACAGAACCCTCAGTAGCATCAACATACAGAGGGATAAAAGCATACAGGTCCACAGTTCCCTGAAAGTAGCAACACAAGTGGATAAGATGATCAAGAAGGCATATGGCATATGTGCCTTCATCGGTCAGGGCATAGAGTATAAAAATTGGCAAGTCATGTTCCAGCTGTACAGAACTTCATTTTGGTCACATTTGGAATATTGTGTATGGTTCTGGTTGCTACATTACCAGGGGAATGCAAAGATTTTAGAGAGGGCACTGAAATGGTTAACCAGGATGTTGCCTGGTTTGGAGTATATTAGCTCTGAGGAGAGATTGGATAGACTTGGTTTGTTTTCACTTGAACATCGAGGGATGAGGGGCAACGTGAACGAAGTTTACAAAATAATGAGACGCGTGGATCGTTGGGAGCCTTTATCCTACAGCAGAAATGTCAATTACTGGAGGACACAGGTTTTAGGTAAAAGGGAGTAAGTTTAAAGATGTGAGAGGCAGTTTTTTATTTAAGACAGATGGTGGTAAATGCCTGGAATGCACTGCCAAAGGAGGTGATGGTGGCAGCATTTAGAGAGAGAAATGAATAGGCAGGGAATAGAGAAAAACCGAAAGAACTGCGGATGCTGTGAGTCAGGAACAAAAACAGAAGCTGCTGGAAAAGCTCAGCAGGTCTGGCAGCATCTTTGAAGGAAAAATCAGATTTGACATTTCAGGTCAGGTGACCCTTAGAAAATATGGGCTGTGTAGAGGCAAAAGGTTGTTAGTTTAGAAAGATACGTTATGACAGCACGGTGTTGATGGGCCAAAGGGCCTATTTCTGTGCTGCACTGTCTTTCATAAAGAGCTTATCCTTAGAGTGTGGTTCTGGATTTCCTGATCATCAGGAGCAAGGATATATTGGAAAGGGTGGATATACAAAGGGATTTGATTTGCTTTTCTTATTGTCATGCACTGAGATACAGTATTGCGTGCTATCCAGGTAGATCATACCTTAGATAAGTTCGTCAGGGTAAGAGAACAGAAAGCTGAGTATAGGATCTGGATCTCCTGGGACAACATAAATAGGGACAATGAGCAATTAGAAGGGGAAATAAATAGTACAATGGCCTTCATTGCAAGAGGATTTGAGGTCAGGAACAAGGATATCTTCTTGCGGTGATACAGGGCCTTGGTGAGACCATTCCTGGAGTATTATGTCCCATTTGAGTCTCCCTTCCTAATGGGTTAAAGAAGCCGTTTAGCACGCTTGCCTTCATTGCTCAGACCTTAGAGTGTAGGAATTGGGACATCAAGTTGAGGGTGTGCAGGATGTTGGTGAGGCCTCTTCTGGAGTATTGTGTGCAGTCCTGGTCACCCTGTTTATAGGAAGGATATTATCAAGCTGGAGAGGGTTCAGAAAAGATTTTCCAGGATGTTGGTTTGAGTTATAAGGAGAGGTTGGGATTCTTTTCACTGGAGTGTGGGAGCTTGAGGAGTGACCTGATAGAGGTTTATAAAATCATGAGGTAGGATGAATGGCAGTTGTCGTTTCCCTAGGTTCAAAACCAGAGGGGCATATTTTTAAGGTGAGAGGAGAAAGATTCAGAAAAGACATTAGTGGCATTTTCTTTTAACACAGAGAGTAGTTCACGTGTGGAATGAATGGATGTGGGTACAGTCACAACAATTAAAAGACGTTTGGATAAGTACATGAAAAGGGAAAGGTTTGGAGGGATATGGGCCAGGAGCAGGCAGGAGGGGCTAGTTTAGTTTGGGATTATGGTCGGCATGGCCTGGTTGGACTGAAGGGTCTGTTTCTGTGCTGTATGAGGGAGTGGAGTGGAGGATGACTTAGCTGATACTGGGGGTAGCAGGACTGTGTTGTGAGGAGAGATTGGTTTGACTAGGGACCTAGTGTTCACTTGAGTTCAATAGGATGAGAGGGGAATCTGATTGAACTGTATAAAACAGGCTAAGATTGCAGGAGACACATGGTCAGGAGAATCTCAAACCAGGGGACAGAGCCTCAGGATCCAGGGGTGGGACTGAGGGGGGAGAGGAAAGATTACCTCATTCAGAGAGGAGTGAGACCATAAGAGATAGGAGCAGAATTAGGCCATTTGGTCCATTCGTGGCTGCTCTACTATTTGATCATAACTGATGTGTTTCTCAACCCCATTCTCCTGCCTTTTCCCCTAACCCTTGATCCCCCCGTTACTAATCAGGAATCTATCCATCTCTGTCCTAAAGGCACTCCATGACTTGACTTCCACAGCCATGAGTTTCACAGATTCACCATCCTCTGGCTGAAGAAATTTCTCCTCATCTCAGTTCTGAAGGGTTGTCCCTTCACTCTGAGGCTGTGCCCTTTGTGTCCTTGTCTCTCCTCCTAGTGGAAACATCTTCTCCATATCCTTCTTAACCAGGCCTCTCAGTATTCTGTAATTAGATCCCCATCATCCTTCTAAATTCCATCAAGTACAGATCCAGTATTCTCATCTGTACCTCATATGATAAGTACTCCATCCCTGGGATCATTCTTGTAAATCTCCTCTGGACCCCCCTCCAGGGCCTTCCTTTAGATACTGGGTTCAAACTGCTCTCAATATTCCAATGCGGTCTGACTAGAGCCTTATACAGCCTCAGCAGTGTGTTTCTGCTGTTGTAGTCCAGCCCTCTTGAAATAAATGCTAACATTGCATTTGCCTTCCTAACTGCCGACTGACCTTGTATGTTTAATTAAACAGAATCCTGAACTAGGATTCCAAAAATCCTTTGTGTTTCTGATTTCCGAAGCCTTTTCCAATTTAGAAAAGAGTCTACGCCTCTCTAATTCTGACCAAAATACCAAATCTCATGTTCTCCCACCTTGTATTCCACCTGCCATTTATTTAGCCTGTGGAATTCTCTCCCACACAACACTGTTGAGAACAGCACACTGAGTCGATTCCCTGTTTGCTTTTAAAGGTACTGAGCAGAAAGGTGGGGGTGGTGGAGAATGGGAGTACAGTATTGAGATAATCCTATGGAATGGGGGATCAGATGGACTACTGCTCCTAGTTTCTTCATTGACCCCTTTCTGCTTGGGTTTGTCCTGGGCTGGAAGGGGGTTTTCCAGGAGTTGGGAAGGACTGTGTCACACCTGACAGATTGTGCGTCAAAAGATAGTAAGAACTGCTGATGCTGGAGTCTGAGATAACAAGGTGCGGAGCTGGAGGAACACAGCAGGAGAGCTGACGTTTCAGGTCGGGTCCCTTCTTCAGAAATGGGGAGGGGGAAGGGTTGTATGTAGTTCTTTTTTGCCCTTTACCTCGGGAAGGATAGAGCTTCCCCAGAGAGAGTGCAGCAGAAATTCCTGCCCTGGGCTGATTCAGAACTACCTGAGGAGGAGAAATTCATAGAAACCCTACAGTGTGGAAACAGGCCATTCACCCCATCAAGTCCACGTCAACCCTCTGAAAAGCATCCCACCCAGACCCACGCCCTCATCCTATCCCTGCATTTCCCATGGCTAGGCCAGCTGGCCCGCACATTCCGGGACAATACGGGGCAATTATAGCACGGCCGATCCTCCCGAACCTGCACATCTTTGGGCCGTGGGAGCACCCGGAGGGAATGGGGAGAATGTGCAAACTCCACACAGACAGTCGCCCGAGGGTGGAATCAAACCCGGGTCCCTGGCCCTGTGAGCAGTGCTAACCACTGAACTAGGAACCTATAGAACCCATGAGAAGGGAGGGGAGATTTCTCATAGAAGCTGATCAAACCACCAATGGGGCTTTATTTTCCACCCACACCCCCTCCTCCCCATCACTCTGGGAAGTTTGAGGACTTGGGGTGGGGTCCAGTCTCCGCTGATAAAGGAGAGAGGATGTTTGCGACTGTGGGTGGGGATGCCCTTCGGAGGGTCAGTGCAGACTCAACAGGCCGAATGACCCTCTTTCCGCACCGTTGGCATTCCATGGGTGATTTTTTTTTCTCTTTGAAATGAACGATGTGGAGACGGTGCTGCTAAAGTGGACAATGAGACACAACCGTGCCGAACGTGTTAATCCTGGGTTGTACTGCGCTGGAAACGAACACGTCCCGCTCCCACAGATGTCGCAAACGTTTTTGCTGAGACCCAGGTTTCCAGAAAGGACAGGCCAGCTTTCTCTCCTTAATGACGAGGACTGTTTGTTACAAAAACATTCGAGCTACACCCAAACAGTTCTGTTCTGTTGATATAAAACTACCAGTAAGTAGGTTCAGCCAAAAACAAAGAGCTGGGTTCTTTTCTTAAAACAAAATGTTCCAGCTTCTGCGCTCATTTCAATAAAAAAAAACACCCCTACAAATTTGCGTATAAACATCCCCCAGCGAGCTGTAGATGGTGT